>NC_054483.1:86372030-86672030 GCF_017639515.1 Carcharodon carcharias | reverse complement strand
AAGCCTGTTGTTGTGGGGCTTGCCAAGTCCGCCTATGGTTTTGCTTGAGTAATCCGTATAATGGAGCCAGTACTGCTGACAAATTTGGGATAAAATGGCCATAGTAGTTAACCTTTCCCAAGAAGGACTTAGTTCTATGTCATTTTTCGGGGCTGGCACCTCACGAGAAGCTCTCACATTGTCTTCTACTGGGCAAAGGCCCTGCAAGTCAACCCCATGATCCAGGTAAGCCACTTCTTTTGCTTGGAAGATACATTTTTTTCTTTTCAAACGTACTCCAGCTTGTGAGAAACGCTTCAATACCTCTTCCAAATTAGCCAGGTTTTCGTCATCAGTTAGTCCTGTTACTAGGATATCATCGAGATAAACCACCACATGGGGTAGAACTTAAAGTAAATTTTCCATGGTCCATTGGAAAATAGCACAAGCCAATGAGACTCCAAAGTGAACCTGGTATACTGGTATAACCCCCTATGTGTGTTGATAGTCACAAAATTCCGAGAGGACTTTACTAGCTTGACTTGCTGGTAAGCATGGCTCATGTCAAGATCCGTACATGCGGATCCCCCTGCCAGCTTGGAATACAATTCATCAATTTTTGGTATAGGATGCCTATAAAGTCTGGCCACTTTGTTAACTGTCAACTTGTAGTCCCTGCATATTCACACACACTCTGGTCAGGCTTTAGAACTAAAACCATGGCACTGCCTGTTTGGAAAACTGTACAGGTTTGAGACTTGCAACCTTTCCAGTCTGTCCAATTCAATATGAACTTTTTCCTGTAATGCATGTGGGACTGGCCTCACCTTCAAGTATCTGGGTGTTTGCCCTGGGACCCACCTGGATTTTAGTTTGCAGCCCCTGAATCTTCCCGAGCTCTTCCATGAACACAGAGGCATATTTCTGTAATAATTCTTGCAGATCTTTCATTGTGAGTTGAAAAATCTTGGTCCATTCCAACTTTATTTCCTTAAGCCAGTTCAAACCAAGTAGGGTTGGACCCTCCCCTGCTACCACTATCAGGGGTAAATTAATAGACTGGCTTCCATACTGTACTGGAAATGTGCACATTACTCTTACTCGCATGTCTTCACCAGTATATGTCTTTAAGTTAGCATCTGAATTTTCCAGATTTAGTGAGTGGTTTCCTCCATTCAGATATTCAAATGTACGTACCCCTATAACTATCGTGGATGCCCCTATATCCACTTCCATTCGAATGGGTTTTCTGTTGACTTCCACTGTCATGTAAATTGACTCTGTTTTACCCATTTTTAAGTTGCATAGTGAGTAAATATCTGACTTTGTTTCTTCTGATTCCTCTATTATGTGGATTTCACAATTTTAACCTTTTTGTTTAAAATTTTGTCTTAGTCTATTTTTACAGTATTGAATAATGTGCCCATTACATTGGCAGTAGAAACACTCAGTTCTTTTAAATTTTCATTCATTTGCAGGTTGTCTGGTTCAATTTCTGCCATTACTAATGGGGGTTTTCTCTGTTAAACCATTGCTTTTTGCTGGTCTGTTAATGGTGGTTGTTTCCCACCTTTCCACAGAGCACAGCATTTCAGCACCATTTCTAACCAGTGCCTCCCTCCCGATGCAAAGGATGGCACCATTTTGTGCTCCCTCGATTGCTTCTGAGTCCCCGAATGCACTTTCCATTGCGAGCGCCAACTCCAGCAACTTGCTGAAGTCTACATTTGTTTCTGACAACAACCTGTTTTTGAATGGCACCTTTGTTAATCTCTTAACATGTCGTTTATTGACGTCCCGAAGTCTCAGTGCTCTGTCAATTGTTTTAAGGCTGCTACATAGCAAGCGACTGTCTCTCCAGGGGCGCAACACCTTGAATTAAATTTAAAACTCTGCATTGTTACTGAGGATTTCAGTTGAAAGTGACTCTTTGCAAACTTTACCAACTCATCAAATCTCTTGGAAGCTAGGGTACTGGGTGCCGCTAGACTATGAATTAGGCCGTATGTTTTACTGCCACATGTCGACAAGAGGATTGCCTCCCCCTATATGTCATTGGCCAAAAAGAAGAATGCAAGGTGTTCAATATACTGTGACCAGTCACTGGTGGTCTGATCAAATGGTTCGATGTGGCCAAACTGTGGCATACTGGAGGGAGATATCTTTGACAGCTATGTGAGGGCTGTTCTTACAATTGGACCGCAAGGCATAGCAGATTCACTTCAGTGGAATTCTTGTGCTTTCCTTTGTGTCATCAACTGGTTGTGTTTTGCCTTGTCACCAGTTGTCATGTTCCTTCTGTCATGTCATTTTGCTCGCGAACACAGTTGCACATTTATCTACTAGTGGTGTGTTGACAAACAATATACTGCAGATGCAGAGACCAATTTAAGATGAAGCACATGCTGTTTATTAACAAAAGTCACAGAGCACTAACACAATGTGTGCTTCCCCAACAAGACCCTATTCTAAACTACTGATTAACATTGTAACCCATACTACACAGCAACTGGATAATACAGTCACGTGGTTAATCTGTTCACATTCACTTAAATGTGTTATGTATTGCACCTCAGATTACCACAATTCTCTTTAGTTAAAAATGGTAATTGTCTGGCACTTGTGTGGAGTAAATGTTATGTCCCACTTAGCGGCCCAAGTCTGGATGTTGTATTGATCTTGCTGCAGACAGGCACTGACTGCTTCAGTATCTAAGGAGTCACAAATGATACTGACTATTGTGCAATCATCAGCGAACAAGCCCCAAATCTGATTTTAGGATAGGGGGGTGGGGAGAGGGGTGGTGGGGGGGAGGTCATTGATGAAGCAGCTCAAGATGTTTGGGCCTAGGATTCTACCCTTTAAACTCCTCCAGCAATATCCTGGGGCTGAGGTGATTGGTCCAGGCCCAAACATCTTCAGCTGCTTCGTCAATGGCCTTTCTTCCATTATAAGGTCAGGCATGGGGATGCTCACTGACGATTGCACAATGGTCAGCACCATTTGCGACTCCTCAGATACTGAAGCAGTCCATATCCAAAAGCAGCAAGACTTGGACAATATTCAGGCTTGGGCTGACAAGCGACAAGGAACTTTCACACTACACAAGTGTCAGACAATGACTATCTCCAACAAGAGAGAATCTAGCCATTGCCCCGTTACATTCAACAGCATTACCATCACTAAATTCCCCCACTATCAACACCCTGGGGGTTATAATTGATCAGAAACTGAACTGGACTAGCCATATAAATACTGTGGCTACAAGAGCAGGTCAGAGGCTAAGAAGCCTGTGGTGTGTATCTCACCTCCTGACTCTCCAAAGCCTGTCCACCATCTACAAGGCACAAGTCAGGAGCGTGGTGGAATATTCTCCACTTGCCTGGATGAGTGCAGCTCCAACAACACTCAAGAAGCTTGATACTGTCCAGGACAGAACAGCTCGCTTGATGGCACCCCTTCCACAAACATTCACCACCTCCATCACTGGTGCACAGTGATGGCAGTGTGTACCATCAACAAAATACACTGTAGAAATTCACCAAGGCTCCTTAGGCAGCACCTTCCAAACACATGATCACTACCAACTAAAAATACAAGGGCAGCAGATAGATGGGAACACCACCGCCTGGAAATTCCCCTCCAAGCCACTCATCATCTTGACTTGGAAATATATTGCCATTCCTTCACTGTTGCTGGGTCAAAATCCTGGAACTCCCTTCCTAACAGTACTGTGGGTGTACCTACACCACATGGACTGCAGTGGTTCAAGAAGGCAGCTCACCACCACCTTCTCGAGGGCAATTAGGGATGGGCTATAAATGCTAGCCTAACCAGCGAAGCCCACATCCTGTAAAGATTAATAAAAAAAAAACCATCTTCGAGTGGAGAGGTTTCTCCCTGATTCCCATTGATTTGAACTTTGCATGGATGAGTACAGCAACAACAACATTCAAGAAGCTTGACAAGATCCAAGAGAAAGCAGCACGCTTGGGTGCCAACCCATCTGTCACCTTAAACATTCACTCCATCCTTAACCAGAGCACTCTAGCCGCAGGATGTACGATCTGCAAGGTGCCCTGCAGCAACTCACCAAGGCTTCTCGACAGCACCTCGTAAACCTGCAAGCTTTCTATCACCTAGAAGAACAAGGGCAGCAAGCATATGGGAACACCACCATATCCAAGCTCCCTCCAGGCCACACACCACCCTGACTTGGAAATATATCACCATTCCTTTGTCATCACTGGGTCAAAGCCCTTGAATCCCTCCCTAACAGCATTGTAAGTGTACTCACACTGTACAGACTGCAATGGCTCAAGAAGGCAGCTCATCACCTTCTGAAGGGGAATTTGGGATGGGCATTAAAAGGTGGCCTTGCCAGCGACACAGACATCTCATGAATGAATAAAAAGAAAGTAGAAACATTTCCCAGAGCTTTGCTTAAATTAGCCACAAATATTTTCCTTCAGACAATGCTTCTGTAGGAGTTTTTATTCGTAGTGGGTGGGAAGGCCGTTGCCCAGGGTTGTCCCATCTAAAGGATGGGACGGACATTGAAGGGCCTGTTGTTCTTTTCTCATCTGTATTTTCATATGTTTATATTTCTGGATCTTAATTGATATGTTTTGCGTACTTCTTCCATTTTTACTGGAAATTATGCATTCCACAGCCAGACTGGCTCAATATAACTGTAAGCAAACATAATGCTGCAGCATCTACTCAGTTGAAATAAAAGCAAAATACTGAGGATGTCAGAAATCTGAAATAAAAATGGAAAATGCTGGAAATACTCAGCAGGTCTGGCAGCATTTGTGGAGAGAGAGAAACAAAGTTAACATTTAAAATCAAATATGACTCTTCTTCACAGGAGTCCTGAAGTGTTCTGAAGAAGAATCATATTCAAGTCGAAACTTTAACTCTGTTTCTACCTCTATGGATGCTGTCAGACCTGCTGAATATTTCCAGCACTTGCTGTTTCTGTTTTGATACCTGTTCAGCTAGTTAGCTTGCATTCTTATGGGCTGGTCGCTCAGCTGGGCTCCATTTTTATTTGAACACCCTCCCTGAAGCTCCTAGCAACTATGCAGACAAAAGCTTTGCATGTCTGTGAACGCATAAAAAGGGGAAATTAACTCCCATTCCTTGCACTGTGTGGCCACAAACAATAATTTTATCCTCTAGTTAATTTCATGAGGAAAGAAAGGACATAAAGATATTGGATACCCGGTGAAGTCCTTTTTTTAACTTCTCTAAATGATCTGTCAAACAATCAATTGAAAGGTGACATTAAGTATCACAAGTGGAAGTTTGCTCAGCCAAACCCACTTAACTGCACAAAGAATGAATGACTTCAGTTTATTGCCTGCTGGGTACATTCGTTCTTCTTAATCTATGGTAGCGCCTACACTGATAGGCAATATAATTGGATAAACATCTCAGGATATATATATATGCTATTCACAGACACCATTCATATGTCATGCTAAACTGTGGTATTATGAGAACTGTAATTGAGTGACATTAGCTGCCTGTTCATCTGTACTAGAGCAAAAGCACTATTCTGCAACTTTATTTTTTAAAGAAATTAATTCCATAGAAGAATTTTTAAATGATTCAAAGTAACTAATAAATTTCATTTCATTCAATTATACTAACAAAAGCATTCTATCATCTTATAGACAGTAACCCTGGGGTTATATGCATGTCAGCTATTAGAGCCTTTCATGAAGGAATTATTCATGCAAGGTGAACAATGTATGAAAATCTGGACCTTGGAAAGCTTCAATTTCCTTTGAGCAGTCCTGCCAATCATAGCAAACCAGTCATAATGGAGCCATGATTATCAGTTTCAGTCCCTAACGAGCAGCAAATAAGCCCCTTTAGTTCTTCCCAATTTTCTGCCCACCCCTTTTGTTCCTGAAGAGATTGTGGGGAAAATTGGATAAGGGCTGAAAATGGGCCCAGAGATTGCCATGCATGATTAACTCTTACCGTATGCTCCAATGCAAGCAGCATGCAGACATTGTGCTGCTTGCACATTTACATGATTGTTGCATGCAGCAGCACTATGTGCATTGTTGAATGCCTGCACGCATGACCAGGGGGCACAAAATATTGAGAGGCTAGCACAAATTCAAGCTAGTCTTGGAGTAAACCTGCACCTCTTAACAGGAGATGCATTTTGGCTGGAACAAGTGCTAGAATTTATTAAGTGAGTTTGACCTGGGGTATATGCAAGGATAGTACAACATGGCAGAGGTCGGATTCCAAGGTTCTCCAATCTAGCACTGGAGGCCTTGATTCAGGAGGTGAATAGGATGTACGAGGTCCTATATCCACAGGGGAGCAGAAGACCATCCAGACAGACCTGCAAAGTCAGTGAGAGATGATAGCCATCACGATCAATGTGAGGAGTGTAATCCCGAACACCTGGGTGCAGTGTCAAAAGAAGTTCAATGACCTCAAATCAATGGCCAAGGTCGGTGTTTGCATCTTCAAATGTCACATTCCACCAACGGCACCAGTAGCCTCACACACAGCTCACTGTATCACATCCCATCACACTCACCCACCAACAGTCTCCATAAATCCTGACTCATACCTCACATTCATAGCTTCAGCTCACCAGCAAACACTTAGCACTGATTCAAGCCTCAGACTCACATTACACAGCTAAAATAAATAGTCAGTCATATCATCCAACAGACAGCCATATCATCCAAACACATTGCACCACAGTCACTGACACACTTACCTCTCTCTTGGAGGACAAGGTTGTGCACAACTGAAGTGAGCAGCACGTAAATGACAAGGGCTAGGCATGGTTGCATGTCTTCAACCCAGTGGAGGAGATTGTGCTCAACATTATTGAAGCAGCCATGACTGAGAATATAGGTAGGTTCAATTATGACAGTCTATGTCTACCAAATCCTCTTTCTCACATTCCACTTCCCCTTATCCTGAAGTCTGCTCTGATTTCCAAGCTGCAGATGGTGTAAGTATATACCTCTTACTTTGCCTACCCCATCCACCCTCTACTCCCCACTTCACTCACTGCAACCCTGCCCTTTTGTTTTTCTCCTTTCAGATATCCAAGAACTACCAGCTGGCCAGGCAGTGGTGCAGGAGTGTGAAGTGTAAAGGAAGGAGGAACTGATGACAATGAAATACAGTCACTCAATCTCACACTTGCTGCCATCAGCTCAGATACTGACACTACAGGTAATTTAGAGAGTAGCACTGAGGCAGGGTCTGCGTGTGGTGAGTCACTGGGCATGGCCTGCAGCCAAGGTAGTGGGAAAGATGGCACTTCCCAGATGGTGAGGTCATACATGAGTTCTATAACAGAATACTTCGATGAAGACTTTGATGGGACACAGTATAGAAAAAAGCCAGCGAACATGTGCAATGAAATGTCTGGTGCATTGTCAGACCTGCCAGAAAACTTGTCACTATTAAAGGGCATGGAGGAGTCTGGCACCAACTTGGTAGTGAGCTTTGCATAGAGCTTGAAACTCATGCTTCCTGCATGGGGGCATTGGCTGACTCCATAAAAACATTTGCAGATCCAGTCATGATGCAATGTCTGATGGCTGACATCTTAACTTCCATTGCAGAACAAGCAGAATCCACCCAAAGTCTGAGTGTTGCAGTGAAAGCTCAGATTGAAGTTAATCTCAACTTGTTCTCATGCAAGTTCATCTTGCTGCCATGCAGACTCAGACTGCTGCCATCATGATTGTGGATAATAGTGCTCAAAGAGGCTTGCAGGGTCCCACAGCAGTCCAGCAACCTCCAACAGATTAGTAGAATTGCTGAGGAACCACTTTGAAGGGGTTTGCCTCTATGGGGAACAAACTTGCTGTGGATGATAGCATTGGTCCACCCACCACTGCCACTTCCCCAATGCCCTTGATGTTGCCTGTCCACCAGTCACCCCAGACGGCTAGCCAAGGTTGTGCTGTTTTAAGCTGGGCCGTCTAGGCCCAGAGCCTTTTGACTTCATCCAGCAGGGTCATCCGGACTGTTCACCACAGGAAGTCAGCAGCTTTTCACCGCCATGCTACAATTATTGGGATAAGACCACATAGTGCCAAAACCAGGTGAGAAGGGGCCAACTGGCTCCCTTCTATTCAACTTCCTTGGTTGGTCACAACAAAGGTTTAAGTTTCTTTTTCACAAGGATATGCCTTTTCTGAATCTAAATACATTTAAGCTGTGAGCAATAAGGAGTTTTCTTGAGTTAAAGGAAGAACAAATTTATTAACCACTAAACCTGAGAAATATTAATAGAAATGTGGCGTCAATCATTCGGCTCTCATGCAGTCACACACATACACGCGCGCACATGCACACACACGTACAAAGGTATGAGAGATAAGGGAAGTTAGAGTCTAATAGCCAAAAGTTAAAGTAATATATGGTTAATTGTCCTTTGATTGTCCTTGAGGCTTAGATTTTTAAACATTGTGGCCTCTGCTGAAAGCTTTCTTGCAACTCCCTGCAGTGGTTGCAGCCTGGCTGGAAATACTTCACCCTTTGCGTATTTCCAAAGGCTTTTGGGTGGATCTGACTTGTGGCAGCCATTGTTTCAATATGCAGCACCTTGCATTTTAAAGTCTCTTCTTTAGACAGTGATGAGGTTGGATGAATCTCTGAATTATCGGAAATGTCTCTCCCTTCGCTCTCCCCTGAGGGCTATTTGTTTGTTTTTCACCTTCCTCTTGGAAGATGGCCTTGCATTTTTAAGTAGTTTATTCTATCTCATTTCAAATTGCAAATTTCCTATCAGTTGAAAGTTGAAAAGTCATATTTTCAAAAATAAAGGGGCATAGCCTCGTGACAATAGGAACACTAGGACAGGCAAAAGCACAGAAAAGATGATGGCATTTTATGTGGTAGCATAGCTCTAGTTATGTGCATGTTGCGCATGTGTGCTTGAATTGTGCAGCAGTCATGAGTCAGGTGATCAGCTGATGGCCCTTGTTGCTCTTTGGTTTGCCGTGGTGGCTCAGATACTGATGGTAGATGATGGACTGGTGCAGAATACAGGCATCATATCTGCTACCAGGCATTCAACTGTAAGATGTGCTGAGCATGGTCACAAATCAAGTGACGCCTAGGGAATGAAATCCTTTGTGATGATGTAACATCTCTGAATTGAGATGTGGCAGCTACAAAGTAACAGGTATGCAGTCAATGCCACCCTGTACCATGGGGAATCCCATTAGCCTGTCAAAGCCACGTGCATGTTCCATCTGCTTCTCTTCGGCCAGGCAGAGAAAAAATATTTCCCTCCCTTACCATACAGAGCCTCAGTCACCTCCACCTGGACAGCAAATAGCAGGATGTTACAGTTGTGGCCTCCTCCAACCTCAAAGGATCCCGGTGCAAAGATGTTCATGGCCACAGTCACCCCCCCCCCCAGCCACTGGCAGTGCCATTCTCACCCAGCTCTGAAGCTGTAGGTCTGCCTGCATCAGCTGCTAGATTTTAATGAGCACCTCCTTCATGAAACAGAGACATTGAGCACACCATTCTTTGCTGAGGTTGAGGTAAGATAGTTGCTCCTTGAAGACCCTTGCTGGATATGGCCTCCTGCTGTGAGCTCTTCTCTCCTTCCTCTTCCTCCATCTTCAAATAGTTTCTCCTCCTCTGTGTTGTTTCTGCACAACCTCAGTGTCATGCTGCAGACCAAGTGGGATGGAAACAACAGCAACTATAATTTGGAGCAAGTGGTCTGAGTGGAACCCTTGAAGTGGAAATCATGTTCTCCACCATGGACCACACACTCCTTGTTAACATCACCAACTTTAAATAGGAGTAGAAAACACCAAGCAGTCCTACAAACTCAGAAAAAGCCAATAAAAATCAATAAGCAACTAACCTGGAAGTAGCTTATGGGTGGAAGTTTCTGTCCTCATTGGCATCGGGGTCATGGCGGGTGTGAGCAGACAATATGGTGGGAAGGCCAAAAATTGGTTTTACGCCATTGTGAAACCAGTTTGTGATCATCCGCTCTACCCGGCAATGACAGGCCTTGTTTCCCGCTGCCATGGCACATCAGGGAAGTTATTTTAATACCTCTGCATAAAATGATAAGTCCTGCCCACTGGAATCATTCCCCCCCCCCCACACTGGATCATCTGGGCACGTTGTCGTTATTGCACACTGACGTGTTTCACATCTGTACATAAGCGACACGCACCTGCCGAGCAGCACTTCGCTCTGGAATTTGAGGTTTGTTTGCCTAATTTGCTTGGGGCAGCACTCACAGTCATCAGCACCAAGCTTCGCAGGCAGCACCACATCACTTTTAGGGGGCCTCACAGGAGGTTTCTATCTACCAGACCAGCTGTAAGGCGGAGGTGGCTTTTCAACGGCTGCAGGGCTAGGACTTGCTTGGAGGACGGGGGAGAAGTGGCTTCAGGCAGGGGAAGAGGCTGCAGGGTGAGACCTGTACTGGGAAAGGAGGGTATCCCAGGTGTTTTGTGAGGGGGGGCACATGTTGATCTGTGCAAGTGGCCTCAAGATGGTGAGGGCTGAGGAGGCAGTCTCCAGAGATGAGGCAGATGGCGATGTGAGGGCATGTGTGAGAGAACGAATGGTGATGTCCCTTGAGCTGGCAGTAAGTGATATGCCAGTGAATGTGTGATGGGCTTGTGAATGTGAGAGTTTAGAGTGATGAGATGGTTGCCTTACCCTGGCAGCATGGAAAAGATCATTCATCCTCTTTCTGCACTGGATGGCCAACCTCTTCTGTACAGTATTGGCATTGACCACCACTGCCACCGCCTCCTAAGCTGGAGTCATGAGGTTGCTGGACCTCCTGCGGCCAGGGTGGGCATGGATGACATCATGGCGGGCCTCCAAAAGGCATTCCAGTGACGGGTCACTGACCTCTTCCTGACTTTCAGGGCCATGTCTTCAGTGCAGCAGTCCTAGGCTGCAAGCATTGAGAACTGTGTGTATGGCTGCAGTTTAGATATGGCACCCAGAGTGAGGAAACGGTGAGATAACGGCCTGATGGGTGATTCAGAGGCCACCCATCAGTGAGACAGCATGTTTCCTGTGGCTGCATAATTAATAAGGCGGGAAAGATGATATAGTATGAAAACAAGCTATTACAGCCAACGGGTATAATGTCCTTTGTCCCACCCACTACTACACTTACTGCAAATCTGGGACGATTCTACCCTATGATTCTTTTAAATAGTGCTTGTGGAGGGCTCTTCCTGCTGCTGAACATGAGCAGCTATGCAAAGTTAAGAGAAGGAGCTAACTTGAGCAGTGAGGTCGAAAATGACAGTGCTGGCTTCAAATAGCATTACACACTGATTGATGGCATGATCTGCCTACTCTACTTCCAGTGCACATTCCTAATGGCCATGGTAACACATTCAATGAAATGCTGTCTGACATGGGCTGCACCAGAACTAACCACGCACACCATTTTGCACCCATAACATCATGAGTAATGCCGGAAATAAGGCTGTATGGAGCTGAGTTTTGCAGCCATTGACTCTTTGCTAGGATACAATGCAATAGGCAACAGATGCTCTCCAGTACTTTGCTTATGCGTGGTTGTTATTGATGTGCGACTCTGAAGAGTGCTGGCAAACAGTCAACAGCCAAGCCTGATACTAGTGATGAGCAACAAGGACTTACAACATTCATACCAGTGGAGAAAGCCACATTCAGAGTGACCTATAGAGTCTGGATTGATGCCCTAAGTTAAAATTAGATTATCCATCAAAGTACCAGGTATATGAATTCCTGTCTGTGTCATATTATCCACTGAGCCTTAACTGATGGGAAGTGTGGTCTACATAAGATTCAGCAGATATGCTTTTATCTATGACAGCTTACCACATGGGCAGCATTATCTGCTTTACAGTACCAATGCCTGAGCAATAGATTTGATTGCAACATGTTACCTCTAGCATTTTTTTTTGCTCCAAAGGGCAACCTCAGATCTAGAGAATTAATGCATAACACAATGCACCTCAAGTCACTCAAACAACCACTGCCACTGTACCTGGTATCAACATAGACAGGGGACACCTGCAACCCCTAAACATAAGGAATCACCAATACAGGAATGCTTGCTGAAACTGAAGTTGCAGGTACTGTTCCTTACAAGGTGGTTTTGAGAAGTCAAAACATGAGATCCAAAATAAGAAAACGGTGACCATCGAACTTACTTTCCTGGCCCCCATGCTAGATGACAGTGTAAATGGTTCCCTCTCCTCAGCTACTGTTCCTCTTCCTTTTAAAATCCCTACATCCCCCTTCATAAAATCTTCCCTTAAACCTCCCTGACTATGCAAACTTCCAAAGTATCTTCAAGTTTTGCTTCCCCTTCAATGTGCTTGAAGTGTGATACCTCCAAAATCTGTGCCCATACTTCCTGCTACTATGCTTGAATCATCCCAATCAGCTTTCCAACCCTGCCAAAGGACCAAATGGTCCAAACCAAAGTCACAGTCGACAATCTCCATGACTATGACCTACAGCCTTTGATGCAGTTGACTAATTAATTCTCCTCTAATGCCTTACCTCCATTATCCAGTTCAGTAGGATCACCTCACACTCTTATCTATCTGACCAAACTTACAGCACCTCCAGCAATGATATCTCTTCCTGCTCCAAGACTGTGATGCCTAGACTCCCTCAAGGGTCTATTCTTGACCCTCTCCTCTTCCACATCTACATGCTGCGTCTTGATGATATCGTCCACAGTAATGGGGTCAGATTCTAAATATATGCTCCTTTACCTCTGCACCACTTCCCTTGATGCCGCCACTGCCACTGTGCTATCAGACTGCTCATCTGGATCCAGTCATGGGTAAGATGGAAATTCCTCAAGCTAAGCACTGGCAAAACTGAAGGCACCATCTTTGATCCTGGCACAAATTTTGTATCCTTGCCACCATGTTCCTTTCCTTGGTCACTTTTTCAGGCCAAGCCAGATGATGCCATTTTCCAAAACAGTTCTTCTGACATGTCTTCCTTCTTCCTTAGCCAGGGTTTTCCACCCACAGTGGTTGACAGGGCCCTCAACCGTGTCCAGCCCATCTCCTGCACATCCACCCTCACACTTTCCTCTCCCTCCCAGAACCATGATAAGGTCCCCTTGTCCTCACTTTTCACCCCACCAGCCTCTGCATTCAAAGAATCATCCTCTGCCATTTCTGCCAACTCCAGCATGATGCCACCACCAAACACATCTTCCCTTCACCCCCCCTGTTGGCATTCTGTAGGGACCATTCCCTCCGGGACACCCTGATCCACTCCTCCATCACCACCTGCACCTCAACCTCCTCCCACGCCACCTTCCCATGCAAATGCAGAAGGTGCAACACCTGCCCCTTTTCTTCACCCCTCCTCACCATCCAAGGGCCCAAACACTCCTTTCAAGTGAAGCAGCACTTCATTTGCACTTCCCGCAATTTGGCCTACTGCAATCACTGCTTTCAATGTGATCTCCTCTACATTGGAGAGACCAAACGCAGACTGGGTGAGCGCTTTGCGGAACGCCTTCGGTCTGTCTGCAAGCATGACCCGGGCCTTCCTGTCGCTTGCCATTTCAACACACCACCCTGCTCTCATGCCCACATGTCCCTCCTTGGCCTGCTGCAATGTTCCAGTGAAGCTCAACGCAAACTAAAGGAACAGCACCTCGTCTCCGATTAAGCACTTTACAGCCTTCCGAACTTAACATTGAGTTCAACAACTTCAGATCATGAACTCTCTCCTCCATCCTCACCCTCCTTTTGATCCTCTTTTTTCTAATAATTATTTTGTATATATTTTTTTCTTTTCCCACCTATTTCTATTATTACTCTAAAAATTTATTTCCATGCATTATTTTATTTCCATATTTTAGCCTATTTTGATCCCTTCCCCCCCCACCATCCCCACTAGGGCCATCTGTCACTTGCTCATCCTGTTTTCTACCCTTAATGTTTCCATTAGCACATCCTTTAGCTAATATCACCACCATCAATACCTCTTTGTCCTTTTGTTTATGACATCTTCGGCAATCTCTTGTTTGCCTCCACCTATCACTGGCCCTCTATCCAGCTCCAACTGTCCCACCCCCCCCTCAACCAGCTTATGTTTCACCACATTTCTATTCCTCTTTAGTTCTGATGAAAGGCCATACAGACTCGAAACGTTAACTCTATCTTCGTCTCCACAGATGCTGTCAGACCTGCTGAGTTTTTCTAGCAATTTTTTGCTTTTGTTTCAGACATTCTGCCAGCTTTGCATTCTACTCGACCATGATCTGAGTTTCCAACCCCGTATCCTCTCCAAGGCAAATACAGCCTACTTCTCCCCACCATAATTCACCTGCCTCAGCCCTTCCATCAGCCCATCTTCTGCTGAAACCTCATCCATGCCTTTGCCATCTACAAATTCAACTATTCCAATGCTCTCCTGCTCAGCATCCCATCCCCCAGGCTTTGTTAACTTCAGCTCATCCAACATATTGCAGCCTTTCTCATATCCTATTCATACTTTACCACTATTCTTTCATCTTATGTGGACGAATGGTCCACCATCATCTTCCATTTTCATCCTCAAGTTTAAATCCTTTCCTGGCTGCATCCCTTCCCATATCTATAACGTCCTCAAGCTCTAGGTCCTGGGCCTTCCCCAGCACTGAACTGCCTATGCCTCTGAGTCTAGCTCTTTTATCAGCCCCTCTCAGTGCCCCACTATCACTGACACTATGCTCTGAAATTCTGTCCCTAAACTCTACTGGCTCGCTGCCTTTCTCTTTCCTTTATGACTCCCTTTAAATCCCACCTCTTCACATATTCTATCTGAGGTATATTACATGCTTCCATTTTAACTTCATTTTTATTTTTCAACACCTCCTGGATGGGTTTTCCAAGCCTTGGGAAACCTGACAGATGAGGAGAGGTGAGAAAGTCCAGAGCCATCAGGTGAGTGCTTTTAAAGCACTGTTTGTAAGTCAGGAGGAACAAGAATGCTTCCCCCTGGCCCACCAAGCAAACCTATTTACACACTGCTTAAGCCCCTGTGTTTGGTCACCCCGACCCACTATTCAAATCCCACAATCTAAATCCAAATTCGGCAGTCAGTAAATTCTCCCCTGAATCTCTTCCTGGTTCAGACTTATTAGTGCCAGTATCTTTGATCCTTTTTTTCTTTTTTGTCCAAACTAATTATTCACACATAGGGCTCTGGACCATGACTGCTTTTGCATTAGTTGTTTGCATACTGACAATGGGTCCTATAATTTGGATGATTTTGAAAGAAAGAAGAGTATTGAAGGGGTAACATGCAGCTTACATTTCAGCATAGGTGCATTGTGTCTGCCTAATGTTAGCCTCCCACTGACTAACACCAACAGTGGTGCATTTACTTGGATTTTTCCAAGGAACTCCCTATCAATAAGCTATAATTCACCTGGGCAGCGGTGACAGAGCTGTGAAGCCCGTTGCAATTTGGCCTGTATCCAAATTGCAAGACAGACTTTGTAGTGTCACTGGGTGCTGAGGTGGCTTTGCATTTATAACTCGGGCTTATTGCAGGCTGCATGGCTACCTACAGAGTGGCTACTGGAATGCCAAAGACAGCAACTCCTCTTGCACCTACTCATGCAGCACAACACTTGATTCTATGGGCGCTCCATCACTTTTTCCTTGATTCATACAATACCTCCACATTGTTGGATTTCCTCTTTGCCATATCAGTTATTTCAACACCTCTTCCCCACCCCACTATGGCCCTTCAACCTTACACAAGGTTTGCTTCCTTCTGGATGAAATGTCTTTTAAACTTTTCTGAAGTCTGTAAATTTTCTGCACTCTCTTTTTAGTGGCCTCAACCCTTTAAATTAATACATATTTTCCAACTCCCCTTTTAACCTAACTAGCTCCCTGCAACAGGGCTAAGTTGGAGCTCTGAATAATTATGTGAATCAGTTAACCTGAGGTAATTGTCTGCTGTGAGCACATTACACTTCTGGATAACTCTGAACCAGCCATTTTAGCAGGTTGATTGCCGTATGCCTACCCCTTTGGGCTGTGAGGAACTGCCCTGTTACAGTACAGTTACAGTAAAGGCCACAGGAACCCTGAGCCTTTCTTGCATTTGGCTACACAGTGATACCAGCCAATCTGTACAGTCCATGATGGTATCCTGCAGATGACTAATACTGCACCAAACTCCTTTCTCACCTTCTCCATGAACATCCGTAAACAGCAGAATAGGATTCTAGAATTTGCAGAGGTAGCAAGAATCCCCAAACATCATAGATTTTGTGCTCTGCCTACTGTAGTGTACCCTTCATGAAGCACAATGTTTCCATACAGCCGAATGCAGCTATTCTTATTTTGATCTATCAACACACCTTAACCTTTCTTAAACCTTCCAATTTTACATTCATAAATCTTTCTCAAATTTTGTAGACTTTCTTGAGCTGTCTGACCACCTAATCATCTTCAAAAGCTCTGCAAAATGTCCCTTAACCTTCTGCTTTAGTGAACAAAACCTGACCTTAAATGTCATTAAATATCTTAAAATATCACAAAGATATTCCCACTTCATGTGACATGATGACCAAAGTGACGTGGATCATTTTCAAAGGCAGCATTCACAGACGTATGTCAGAAACTATAATGCCAGATTTTAATTAGTTTGACAAAAAACACACTTCCAACTATTTCTTCTCTGATTTTTCTTCCCAGTGTCTAAATCACTGGAAGGAGACAACACTTGTGATAATAACTCTGTCAAGGCCTTGTTAAAGGTTATCTGTCTAAGAACTATGATACATCAATCTGCCTTTGTTCTTCAATTTTAAAAAGCCTTTAGTTTGAACAAATACTAGGATAGTGATTAGCTACACCTGGCTATGCCAGATTATGTATTTGTTTGACAAGGATTAACCCTTTAACTTGAGGATCTCTTACTATGGCCAAGGAGAGGATTTCAGAGACAAGACTGTTGGAATTCTGGCTCAAGTCTATGCCTGATGTCAGAAAGCCTGGCTGTACATCTACAGATGCTCCATTTAGACCAGTACACCTTTCGAAATGACATTTTAATGCACTTCTTTCTCTAGTACAGCACCATAAAATGTGCCATTGATTTACAGAATATGGGCACGACAGTGGGAATTCAGGAGTAGGAACATTTTAAAATCATTTTGAAGGAATGTAACAAGTCGCTTCAGGTAATCTTTGCATGTAATAGATAAACATTACTTATGACAGCAAATTCAGGTACCAGAAAGGGAGGCCTAGTAGGACAAAAGAAGAAAAATAGTTCAACCATTGCTAATATTTTATTGCCTCATACTGGCAGTATCAGGTGGGAGTTAAAATCTCCTGGGCTCCAGACTTACAAGTTTGGGATGGTTTGCTGTCCACCTCTGCCCAAACAATAGATGCTTCAAATTAAAATCAGGGCTTTCTGAGACTACTTACCCATTTACGGAATAGAAGTCTTTGTGGTTGATGTAGAATTGATTAAGGGCAATTGAGTGAAATCAATAACAACCAAACATTGAACTTGGCAATAATATAAATTTGCTCCTGTGTTGTTTGCCACTTAATGGTGACAATCACATGTTGAATACAAATGGACAGCATTTTCTGGTTAATTTGTGCCAGATCTCTGAAGATGCTTCAAATAAGGCAAAGCAAAACACTTCAGCACACTTGTGATCTTTGCAACTATGGGCAGAGCAGTTCTAGCTACAAAGTAGACACTCAAGTCACCTGCTACTATTTTTTTTTATTCTTTCATGGGACATGGGTGTCGTTGGCCAGGCCAGCATTTTTTTATTGCCCACCCTTAGTTGCTCTTGAAAAGGTGGTGGTGAGCCAACTTCTTGAACTGTTGCAGACCATGTGGTTTAGGTATGCCGACAGAATCACAGAATTGTTACAACGCAGAAGGAGTCATTATGCCCATTGTGCTTGCACCAACTCTCCAAAGGAGCATTATGACTTAGTGCCATTCTCCTGCCTTTTTCCCATATTCCTGTACATTGTTTATATTTTATTAATCATCTAATGCCCTCTTGAATGCCTTGATTGAAGTTGCCTCCACCACACTTCCAGGCAGCGCATTCCAGACGCAAATCACTCGCTGTATGAAAAAAAATTTTCTCACATCACATTTGCCTCTTTTGCAAATCGCTTTAAATCTGTGCCCTCTTGTTCTCGATCATTTTACGAGTGGGAACAGTTTCCCCCTATCTACTCTATCCAGCCCCCTCATGATTTTAAACACCTCTATCAAAATCCTCTTAGCCTTCTCCTCTCCAAGGAGAACAGTCCCAACCTCTCCAATCTATGTTTGTAACTCAAGTTTCTCATGCCTGGAACCATTCCTGGAAAACTCTTTTGCACTCTCTCCAATGCGTTCACATCCTTCCTATAGTGTGGCACCCAGAACTGTACACAATACTTAGCTGAGGTCTAAGTGTCTTATATAAACTCATCATAATCTCCCTGCTCTTATACTCTATGCCTCTATTAATAAAGCCCATGATACTGTATGTTTTATTAACTGCTCTCTCCACCAGTCCTGCCATCTTCAATGACCTACGCACATATACACCCAAGTCCTTCTGCTCCTGCATACCCTTAAGAATTGTACCCCTTACTTTATATTGCCTCTCCACATTCTTCCCACCAAAGTGCATCACCTCACACTTCTCTGCATTGAACTTCATCTGCCACCTATCTGCCCACTCCACCAACTTGTCTATGTCCTTTTCAAGTTCTACACCGTCCTCCTCAGAGTTTACTTTGCTGGGGAGGGAGTTCCAGGATTTTGACCCAGCAACAGTGAAGGAACGGCAACATTGTTCCAAGTCTACTAATTGGGACATTTCATTAATTACCTCTGCAAAGAAACTCAGCTTCTTTATGTATGGTTCTTCTGTTAGCCACAGTTCAATATTGTGGCAGTATAAGCCCTCTTCCTCAGATACAGTCTTCGCCTGAGAGTAGTGTGTCTGCGTGCCCTTACCTCACCTTCTGTTTCTCCCATTCCTCAGTTGAAAAGAAGATGACAGCCACAATAGAAGCAAAAGCCATTTTGCTGTCTTAGTGACAAGCTTATTCCATTAGTACAAGCTCTGAACTGAACATACAAGTGACATTTGTATCATCTTTTCAAATGATCCAAAAGTTCAATGTGGCCTACTTTAATTGGACCCATCCCATACTTCATGAGCGTAATCAGTATTTTTGCAATAGCTTCACAAAGCCAGTTCTAACAGAATGTCAGAAACTGGTAACTTCCATTCACAAAGGTTGACTGATCTGATTTTCACCAATGCTGCTGGGTGTTGTTAGATAAGAGAAACACCACTGACATCCAAAAGCACAGCTATTCCTTTCTGCCTGATCTAAAACAGGAAAATATGAAGTTAAAGATTAAGTGTACTAAACTTGCTACTTTACAAATATCAAGCTTCTCATAAATGTCATTTTTTTAGAGAACTAATTAATTGAAAATGCAGTAGTAGTTAGTAGTTAGGAAAGGCATCTCCACATCTGCAATGAGATCAGTAAATTTTAGCTGAGTTTACAAATAAACCAATTGAGGCTTGCTTTCTGAATATTGTCATAGGTTAACAGCACTTTTGTGTACCATTCACCTATAATCACTCAAGCTCCCTGTTCCTTCCCATTATTTCAGTTTTCCTATTTTCAATGACATTTGGACAGCTGATTTTGCCTAATTCTTTTAATAAATGACTCCCTTTTCCACTCTTGTTTCTGAGATTTCATATTCATATTATTTCATTATTTTGTGACTATACTTTGAATATTAAGCAACAAGGGATGCATTTACCTCAGTTATTACTGATGTTCGGTACTCTAATGGCAATTTTAGTAACATTAAATACCTAATAAAGGCCTTATTGGAATTAATGTTGATTGCAATTCCTACATTTCCCAGGAATCCTGTATGATTTCTGTAAGTCTGGAAACACATTTTTAGGATCCTAGAAAGCAAATAATTTGTCACATGATTCACTTCAGCAATGCAAAGATGCTATATAATTAAACTTAGAAAGGAAGAACAGATCCAAAGATGAGCTTCTAAAAACCCAATATAGCATTCTGCCTTATGTACAAATGATCTTTGCCATTGCATGTACACAATGTTTAGTGCAATCTACCACATCATCTTCTATTCCTGACACTATTTCCTTCAGTGACTTTTTAGATTTTACACAGCTCAACATTTGACCTCAATGTTTGGTTCAGAATTGCCTCAACCAAGCCAACACAATTCGGTTGTATTTGGCAAGCTGATCTGTTCTGAGCTCATCCCTGTCACTTATCCTCAGTTCTGTTTGCCAGGCTCCTTTGCATCACTTCAGCACAAACAATCTGCTCATAAAGTGCAGTGTCAACAAAAAGCGGCAGTGACATTTCTCTTTCCACAGCAAGAACAGTATCATTGCCAATATAAAATATACATTTGTAGATAAATTCTTGCCTTGTGGACAGCTAAAGCTTTATTGTTCTTCTTGCTTTACAGAGTTTGACATGACAATTGAAAATTTTAAGGCAGTACATTTGTGAGGCAAACCAACATAAAGAAGCAAAAGATGAGATTAATATTTAAATACAGTTCTGTTCAAAATACTGGAACACTCCTTTTCAATAATCTCTATGTCAATTATATAAACTCACTACAAACAAATTATTGATTGTTAAGTGTATAGACTAATTTAAGCTTAGATCTATCATCCAAATAATTTATGCAATAAGATTCCAGGTGAATTTTATTTGGTTTTATTACAGCCCGCAATTTTATTCTGTATTCACCTTTTCAGTTGCAGAGATTTTAGGTGGTAAACTCCCAGAACTCCTCCCATTTTCCATCACTCGGCTTCTAATGAGGTACTAGCCATGAGGACAAAAACAGTAAAAACTGGAAAATAAGAATACTGGTTCAAACTGGCATTCCATTTTAAGGTACACAAGGCCAATTTGGACCAGTACTCTTATTTCCCAGTTTTTACTGGTTTTTCCTTCTGCCATCTCACTCATTTCCCATCTCAGTTTTTGCTTTGTGCCTTCTACAACATCATAGTAAACAAAATAGTGAATTAAATGTGTAACCTTCCACTCAGCTTACATATAATCATGCAAAAAATGACAGACAGGAAAGACAAGATGGTCAATTCACTCATGTTGCAATTTAACATCATGAACCCCTCGTTCTCTCACCCATCAACAACCATGTTTGTGGAGACAATAAACCAGATTTACTGCATTAGTGCTCAACACAGCACCCTTAACTATCAGAAAGAAATTAGGTTTAAGTAACTACAAAACAATCTACCTGTTTTACACAGGGTAATTGCACTGGAGTAAAAAATGCCAAACTTATTACATGGTTTGATAACACTAAGCAGAAACACATCACTCTCCTCCATCAGTCCTGTCAGTCTGCCATATTCATATGTTTTATATCAGTATTACTAGTATAATAGCTTCTTAGCAGTATTAAAATAAAAGAATGACTTTTCTTTCTAAACGGAGACAAATTGTGAATTTTAAAATGTATCTGAGTATTTCTGTTTTTCTATTGAATAATGAAGCAAATTATTCACATAACTGTTCTGATTTACAAGTGAAATGAGGAGCAAACGAATACAAGGACACCCAACGAAATCACTAATAAGTTCTGCTAAAAGTATTTGGAACTTATCACCCAGCCATGCCTACTGACAAGAAGCAACTCATATGGCACAATGCATAATATTAAAGCCTACTGTTAATCCCTACTTAGACTCGATAAAACATAGTTATTTGAACCATAACAAAATTATCCTCAGAGATGTTTAATAAACAGAATACTCATTGAGAAACAACATAATACCTAGTCTAGTTGACTTATAAAGACGATTTTAAGTCACTTGAGGCTTCATTATTTGTATCTTATCAAATATTTCAACTTGTGAAATAAATTGGGGTTCTCACTGTTTGTCACTATGCATTCCGCACATCCACTTGCACACACATACATAATAGCCTAGGTGAAGGGATATTGTAATTTCTTTAGACTTTAGAAAGTATTCCAAAATAATAATCATATAAGGAATCAGTTCTCTAAGGAAAAACATTCAGCTTCATACAGTATACATTTTAAAGAATAAATTGTTCTTACTTTAATATCTTTCCTCTAAAACGAAAATGTACTCACTGTTTTCATGCATAATTAACCACTCACTTGCACAATTTCTGCCAAATATCCAGTGTAGCAATCTGTCAAAACATTGTCAAATACTAGGTCTCCTAATCCACTTGAAATTTTAGCGTTGATATCATTGATTGCACAAAATATATCCTGTTATAATTCTGACCAAACTCATATTTTCCCACCATTTAATCCTTCTGACTGTCAAAATTTTCAGAGATTAAAATGCTTTTAAGAACGACCATTTAAAATTCAGCCCTCATCAGTAGCAAAAGGAAGCATGCCATTACCATTTTAAATGAAAAGTAATATCTGAATTATAGAATAGCAGTCTTGACCTACATACACTTGGGTATATTTTACTCTTAGTGTCAAATATATAGATGTGACTAACTGGTAAGCAAAAGCAGTAACAGACTTTTCTCCCATTACCACTACTATGCTCATATTTAGTTATAATTTGAAATGTGTGCAAAGTAATGGAAACAAAAAAATTATTATTAAGTGCTTTTAATGACAGTGAAAACTTTGTCAATGCCAATGTTACAAAACAGTCTTGCTTTGAGAGGAATAGAAATAGAGGGGGGGGGGAACAGACCCTTGGCCCGACCCCATCTGGCATACTGCATTCAGTTTTGGCCTTGCAAGGGGTGCAGTGCAAATTCACCAGAATGATACCAAAGCTTAAAGGTTCAATTATGAAGACAGTTGCATAAACGTGGCTTATATTGCCTTGCATTTAGATAGGTGAGAGGAATTCAATAAGGTAATTTCAGTTGAACTATTTCCTCTGGTATTGGAATCCAGAATAAAAAGGTATAGTCTTAAAAATAGAGCTAGACCATTCAGGAGAAAAATCAAGAAGGACTGCTCACATAAAGAGTAGTAGAAATCTGGAAATTGTACCCCCAAAAAGTTGTGGACTGGGACAGTTGAAATTTACAAGACTGAAACCAATAGATTTTCATTAGGTAAAGTTGTGCTTACTTAGTAGACAAACAGCAAGGCGCCAACTATGAATAAGGGGTTGCTTAACACAAAAGTAAGCAGGTTCGTTTATTCAGGATCTGAGAAGTTGGTATTACACAGCTGTGGAACTTGTACACATGTCTGATTTGATAGCTTCTTCAGAACAAATTAAGACTAAGATTGAATAACGTAATACATTGCATAAGTTCCCCTCTAGTGCTGTATATAGGAAACATAACAACACCCACTTGAAGGTGTACCACAACAGGGAAGAGTATCAAGGAATAGAACAAAGGCAAGTAAATGAAATTGAAGTGCAGGTCAACTATGATCCAACTGAATGGCCGAGTAGGCTTGAGGAGCTAAATGGCCTACTCCTGTTCCTATGTTGCTACAAAACAGATGGGAGGCTAGAATCAAAGGAAGAGAGGATACAGGAAGGGTCATAAGGCTACAGCAGGTTGTAAGAGATAGACTGGGGTGAGACCAAAGGGAGATGTGGGCCCACTATCCAGTTAAAGATGGCGTGCAGGCTCCTGATGCTGCCGGCCAAATCATAGGACCACCAGGAGGCACCCTTGTAGGGATGAGTACAATTTAAAATTCTGAATAGTAAAGGTTTGTAATCACTGCTGATTGCAGGGCAAACCCCTCTAGAGGGATTGTTAGGACCATGGAAGTTGCTTTTCCTGCCCGCAGCCCCCTCAGCATGGAGCCTCAGGTACCAATGGCCATCTTGAATGCTGCAGGGAGGCTGCCACCATGACAGCAGGCCCCTTGTCATCACCAATGTGCCTACAGCCTCATAAAATGGCTCTTAATGGGGTTTTTAATGATGTAACTCAACTGCCCGCCTGCTTGGAGCAGGCAGCCAATTCGCCTTGCAGCCTGCCACTGGCAAACTTCCCCAATGGTGGGACCATGCCAGGGAACCATATCTCCCAGCAATTTAACTGGCCCTCCTTGCCTCTGTCCCTGCTACCTGAGGGGCTGGTAACATTCTGGCCAAGGTGTGAGCTTTATTAAGGTGAATGTTGGGAGCGGAATATGTAAGTGATTTGGTGAGGATAAGGATATTGAATGCAAAAATTTTTAGCACATCAACAGTGACATTAATGCTACAAGGGGTTAAAGATCAGAGACTGAATTAGTGAAAGAGCAGAAGGCAGTTTTTTTAGAAGGGGTGAAAGCTATGAATAGTAAATTTGGAGGTAGGCTGAGATGAAGGCAGGTAACCAAGGCAGTGATTAATTCAGAGATGGCGGCACAGATCAGGAGTCAAGAGTCACAGAAAAAATGTCCAGGGACAGCAGGGGAGAAAGAAGGAATCTAGAGCCTATAGGGATTTTGAACTTGTAACTGGCCTTCCGAAATGGCATAGCAAGCCTCTCAGTTCTATCAAATCACACAAAAAAATGGTTGAAAAAGAATAAAATCAGATTGTCCACCCAGTATAACTTAGACACCAGAAATTTCATTGGCACACCCAGCTTAGTTAGCCAGACTAGGTTAATTGACAAGACTTAGTTTACAAGACTGGCAGAACAAAAGAAACATGGACAATTGTCCAGTTATGTCCTGTTCAGAAAAAGCAGGGCAAATACAATCCAGCCAATTACCATGGGCTGAATTTTACGTGCCATAATGGTGGGTGGGAGCCTGAACCGAATGCGCATGACTTGCTGACTCCCAACCCTGCCTTTGAAAGACGGAGGATAATACCTGTAGCAGCCAATCAGTCACTGCCTGGTGGGAAGCCGGCCAACTATGTGCACGATGAGGCAGTGTGCCATGTCGGCAATTGGAAGGAGTATTATCCAACGTCTTTCAAAGGCAGAAGTGGGAATCAGCCGTAGGTAAGAGCTTAGTTTTAAATGTGGCTGACTATTCAACTATTTTTGAAGCTTTCAGGACCATTGCCAGGGTAGAAAGAACATTTGAGCGCAGCTGACCAATTCCCGTGATGAACAGCAAGTGTTTAGAGAGATATTCAGAATGATCCCTTTAACACTCTATGTCTCTCCACACATGGCCAAGAGTGTGGAGCCAGGAGATGGGAATAGCCCCAGAACAAGAGCAGCTCCAAGGTTTGACAATGGCTCCCTGCAAGTTCTCCTCCAGGCTGTGAGTGATAGGTGGAAGATCCTCATGCCCACTGGCTGGAAGAGGAGACCTTCCAGCCAGACAAAAGTAGCCTGGACGGAGGTTGCGCCGGAGTTCAGCAGTCTTGAGGTCATCCAGAAAACTTGACTGCACTGCCGGAAAAGACTCAATGACCTTTTGAGATTTGCAAGAGAGAGCGTGTCACCATTCTGGGGATGGACGTATATATGGAAGGGTGTGACATGGCTCCATTATAGGATTGCCTTGTGTGCTGCCCAAGTGAGTAAGGCAGTATGATGGAGACATCCCACTCTGCAGGGCAACATTGGTTATGGAGGGGGTAGGGGGACTGCAATACCTGCTAGTTTGCAAAGAACACTGAGAAATGTGTTCTGGTAACAAAGTACATGTTGTTCAAACATTTGAAGGCATGAGTCTAACTCAGCATTATCTTTACAATTTCCGTCTTTATTTGCAGAAGAGGGGGCACATTGCCCGAGAGAGGAACCAGCGGTGGTGTACCAAACATGGCCATCCTGACAGCCATTGAGGAGGTGGTCCTGGAGTTGGCTCTGAATGACTGGATCCAGGTCATAGGTCAAGGTGAAGTTGGAGGAAGACCCCGGGGTTGTGGTTTTCCAAAGGGCACATACCTAACATTCCTGCAAACATTGCTGAGGGGCGGGGAGGGTGTTATAAACTGAGAAAGCTGGGAAGATAGCATTGTGTCAATGGCTTGTGATTTTGGAGATTTGTAGAATTTGAAGAGGAAGGTGTGCTTCTATGTTGAAGGGTCAAGGGTTCAAACATTGGTTCACATCTCCCAATAATACGAGTTTTTACAATGAGGAATTGTGTGTCTCTGCAAACTCACCTCAAAGGATGAAGATGCCCCTAATTCTCTTTCTTCATGTTTCCACTAGGGGTGCAACATCAGCAGCTGCAGGCTATGGCCCCGAGGGATTGGCTATAACCTCTGAGGAGGAAGAGGAAGTCTCAGAGGATACACATCACATCCCGGCTCCAAACCTAACACCAGCGCAGATGCATGCACCTCGCTTGGTCTGTGCACTTCGGCTGTGATGAGTAGACACGCTGGTGAGAGCACATCACAGTCACAGCTATTGGAGACTGAAATGAAGCAGGCCTCTGGCAATCGAAGTTGTGCTGGAGGTGACAAGATACTGAGCCCCAGTCTCATGATGAGCCTCTGGAGTCATTCATCAAGCTACAGATCCTGGACGTACACTTTGAGATTTGTGGAGAGGTGGCAAAGATACCAAAGGGGTTGCACATACTGGCATGAACATTGGAAGAGTCCATGCAACACAACGCATGGCCTCTTCAATTGACAGACTGGCAACTGTCATGGAGGGCAAACCCAGCAGCTCACTGATGGGATTCTGGGTATGTGTTTTGACCTGCACTCCATTGCTTTGTCTCTGAGCTCCGGGGCCCACAGACAGGGCAAAAGAGGGACAAGGAGTGTGGAATCAAATCTAAGTCCTGGTCCCTCTCAGGAAAGCAGAGTTGTGAGTGCTAAATGGAGCTCATGGTAGCAGATAAGCAGCTGGCGCCATCGGGTGACACCACTCAGTGCTCTTCTGATGGGGACAGCCTCTCCTCCGCCCCTTGCCATTGGCACAGATGTCTCCGAGTGCATCGGTGACAGATGAATCTTCCTGGCCTCTGGCAACTGTCCTCTCGTTGCCTGAGTCATTGCAGGCAAAGGGGTATCAGTGTCAGCAGTCTGTCTCCAGCACAGTTGGCAGCGAGGGGAAAGTACCATGTCACAGCGCCCAGAAAAGAATCAAGCAAACCCCTCGGTAATCACACATGATCAACTTTCTTATTTGGGAAATTTGAACATTGTTTCGGTTTATCTTTCTTTTCATCTGATTCTCTGGCTGCATTGGTCCATTATCTCTGCGTGAGGCGATAGATTTGATATGAATTGTTTAGCTGTTGTTATGGGAGTTTTGTGCTCATTTGGGTCTCTCTACTCCATGGGTAGGACTTTCTGGGAGTGGCCACGATCGGCCCCCTGACCGTGATTTCACTTTGGCTGGCCGATTAATGACCAGCCAGTGTGAAACACATGGTGAGAAGCTCAGAGTTGGCAGGGGGAGGGTGAGCGGGAAGTCTGCACATGCGTGGGGGCAGGGGACGTGCACTGAGAGCTCCCTGAAGGCAGGGAGCTGCCTCAGGGAGCTGAAGATTTGCAGAAACAGAAATAAAGATTTTAAAAATGAGAGAAACATGTCCCCACGTATGACTCAGTCACATAAACAAGGACATTTTTAAAATGATGCCTAAAAGTTTTTGCTTTTTTAGAAATTACTGTTGGGACCCTCATCCTGCCTATGGATGAGGTTTCACAAAAAATCCAAAGGCCGCCTGGCCGATTCACCCACCTGCCAACTGTCAGGTTGGAGGGGTAGCAAAAAATTGTTTTTAATTCATTGATTAAGGTCCTTAAGAAGCCTCTTAATTGTCGGCGGGCGCGCGGCCGACTCTCGTGTGTGCCCCACCTGACCGAAATATGGCGTGAGTGCATGATGATGCCAGGATGCTCGGCCAACGTCATCGTGTGCTGTTTCATGCCCAATTGGGTCAGGTGCATGCCCCATATTATTTGGTGACTCACGTTGCCCTTACACGGCCCTGGCTTTCATAGCAGGGAGCTAACAGGAGAAGGTGCCAAGGGCCAGGAAGTTGTTATTGAGCTGGAGACACACTGCTATTGGAATCTTCTAAGTATCAGACCACCTTGTCTCATGGGTATCTGGACCTTCCCGCGGATCGGCTTGCACAGCGGCTAACCCTCCTCTCCATCAGACTAGTCCTCAGGGGACTGGGCTGTCTCCATCAATTACTCCTCTGACAGGTCTTCCCCTCTCTGGAGGGCAAGGTTTTGCAACGCACAATGAACAACGACCATAATTGACTCTCTCAGGTGCATATTAGACAATGCCATCTGATCTGTCCAGATTTCTGAAACACATCTTGAGCAGTCCATTGATCTGCTCAGTGATGACCCTGGTCAACGTATGGCTTTCATTATACCTATGCTCACGCTCCGTCCGTGAACTCCTTACTGTAGTCATCAGCCATTTTCAAAGGGTGTCCTTTATCATCGATCAGCCAGCTGGCGGCTGGTAAACATCCTGGTACCTGTGAGTGTCTCAGGATGTCTGCTTCATGGCTGCTCTCTGCGTAATGAGCACACACCTGCATTACTCCTGGATTGTGATCACACACTATCTGAACATTGATGGAGTGGTATCCTTTTCTGTTTATGAATGCCCCTGGCTGAACAGCTGATGCTTTTATGGCTACATGGGTGCAATCAACTGCCCCTTGTACCCGTGGGAATCCAGCCATGGCAGCAAAGCCTCTAGATGTTTCTGCTTGGTTTGTGTTGCAACATGTAAAAGATATAATGATGGACATAGCTAAACATGGCATCTGTGAATACCTCAATGCAGTGATTGGCTGCAGGCTGGATGATCCCATTAAGTTCTCCACATGCTGCATGGAATGACCCAGAGGCAAAGAAGCTCAATGCCACAGTGACTTTTAAGGCCTCAGGCATTGGGTGGCCACCCACACAATTCGAGGCCACCTCCCCAGAAAACATGTCACAAAGGGATGTGACTGTCTCCCTCAATAGACACAGTCTTCAGAGGCACAATCATTCTGACATCTACAGATAAGACATCCTGATCCTGTACACTCGGTTGGCAGGGTAAGGCCTACACCTACCTCTGCCAGCCTGCTGTTGCTGTCTCCCCTCCACAGCCCCTTGCTCAGCAGCAGCTTGCCCACCTTTCTGCACCTCATGGCGCACCTGTCCCTGGCCAGCTGGGCTCCTCCTCCTCCTCCACACTGGAAGAGATGCCTCCAACAGAATGGGCAATTACCATACCAGACACTGATTTAGAGCACAAATGGTACAGTGCTCAATGTTGGTGAGAACACTTCCTTTTTGCCTCCTTCCCTCAGGAAATGCCCTGATGTATGTATATATGTTAGGAAAAGCAACATTTTCAACACTAGCTAAATCTCACAGCTGCAGAAGCAAACTCTTCTGCTAAAGTCATAGTCCTTCTTGCAGCCTTTATATCTGCCTTTTCAACAGTGCATGAAAGAAAACATACCTCCCACTGACCATGTTTCACAAGCACCCAATGCATTATGGTGTGAACAACATTTTATTGCAGTCAATTAACTTCCAAATGAACTTAAAGGCTTGTTAATGGGTTATTTAAAAATGGCTGGTGGGCAGCCAATTTTGGACCCTCACCCCCCGATTACCGTATTATGGTGGATCAGCGTGAACCATCGGGTTCGCAACCTGGTGTCATGATGCCAGATTTTATACATGCGCAGGACTGCAGCAGTCCAGCTTTGCGAATGTAAAATTCAGCTTCATCTCTTCAGTCTACACTCAACTATCAGCTAAGTGATGGAAGGTGCCATCAACAATTATATCAAGCAGCACTTCCTTAGCAATAAGCTGTTCACTGATGCTCAGTTTGGGATCCACCAAAATCACTTGGCTGTGGACCTCATTATAGCCTTGGACAAACATGCACAAAAGAGCTGAATTCCAGGGGTGAGTGACAGTAAATGCCCTGAAAATAAAGGTGGCATTTGACAGAGTGTGACATCAAGGAGCTTGAGTAAAACTGAAATCAATGGGAATAGGGGAACTTCCACTGGTTGGCGTCAAAGCTGGAACAAAGGAAGATGTGGTTGTTGGAGGTGTTCCTCAGGGTTATGTCCTAGGACAACCAACTTCAGCTGTTTCATCAATGACCTTTCCTCAGTCATAAAGTCAGCAGTGGGGATATTCATTGATGATTACACAGTGTTCAGTACCATTCACAACTCCTCAGATAATGAAGCGGTCCGGTGCCTACATAAAGCAAGACCTGGATAACATTCAGATTTAGGCTGATAAGTGGAAAATAACATTGGCACCACACAAGTGCCAGGCAATGACCATTTCCAACAAAAGAGAAGCTAACTCTTTGGCGTTCAAAGGCATTACCATCACTGAATCCTTGACTATCAACATCCTGCAGGTTACCATTGACCAGAAGCTGAATTAGACCAACCACATAAATTCTGTGGTTACAAGGGCAGGTCAGAGGCTGGGAACCCTGGTGAGTAACACACTCCCTGGCTCCCCAAAGCCTGTATACAACTACAAGGCACAAGTCAGGAATATGACCCAATTACCCGATAAGTTCAGCTCCAATAGCAGCCTGGTTGTTTTGCACTCCATCCACAACCTTAATTACTCACTGTCTCCATCACTGGTACACAGTGGCAGCAGTGTGTAATATCTGCAAGATATACTGCAGCAACTCACCAGGGCTCCTTCCATGATAGCTTCCAAACACGTTCTTCACAGTGGTAGATGTCACAAGACCAGTAGCCACAAGGGAACATACCAGCTGTAAGTTCCCTCCACGCCACACAACATCCTGATTTGGGAATATATCGCTGTTCCTTCACTGTTGCTGTGTCAAAATTCCAGAACTCCCTTCCTAACAGCACTGTGGGTGTACCTACATCACATGGACTGCAGCGGTTCAGGAGGACAGCTAACTATCACCTGCTTAAGGACAATTAATCTTGCCAGCAACGTCCACATCCCATGAACAAATAAAAGAAAGTACCAGCCACATGTTTGTTTGTCAGATGTATATGATATTTAAACCTTTACTACCACTGACACATAACGTTATCACTCTTATGAGTCAAGCCTCTCCATGCTAAGGGTGGGCAGCTTGTCAGTCACAAATTTGTCCAATTAACTGCTTGAGCTGCAATTGGTAGTCAGGTTGGGTGGAGGTAGGTGGTCAGGACCGTATCAGGAATTTGTTTGCGTTAGAAAGATTGGAGTTGGAAGCTATATCAGGTTATCAGGTCTGCCATTAGGAGGATGGTCTGGCCTAGAGGCTTGCTATCAGAACTCAGGTTGATCAGGAAGGCTGACATTTAGAGCCAGATAACTTTGCAGTTTTTAAAATTCCTCACTGGACTAGTTCTAATTATTGTTCACTCAACAGCTGGATTTAAGACATTTTCATTAGTCTTCTGGGTAAGTGCCAATTGTGGTGCTCAAGAAGGGAGAAAACAGCATTAGTTCAGGTGAGATGTAATTGGGCAGTTTGCTGCCATTATCACCGTTAAATTTGTGTTGCACAGATTTGCTGAGAAGGCAGCAACTGCCAACTGCCATTTTTATTGGTGGCTGTTTAAACCAAAAATAACTTTTCTTCTTTACTCATTTTCCTTAACTCATCTTTGGCATTGGCAGTGGCTCAGTTGGTAGCACTCTTGCCTGAGTTAGAAAACAACTGAGTTCAAGTCCCATTTCAGAGAACTGAGCATAAAAATTAAGGGTAACAGTTAGTCCAGTACTGTGGGAGTGCTGCACTGTTTGAGATGCTACCTTTCAGATGAGACCTTAAACCAAGGTCCTTTCTGTTCTTAGATAAAAACAAAAAAACTGCGGATGCTGGAAATCCAAAACAAAAACAAAAACAGAATTACCTGGAAAAACTCAGCAGGTCTGGCAGCATCGGCGGAGAAGAAAAGAGTTGACGTTTCGAGTCCTCATGACCCTTCGACAGAACTTGAGTTCGAGTCCAAGAAAGAGTTGAAATATGAGCTGGTTTAAGGTGTGTGTGTGGGGGGCGGAGAGAGAGAGAGAGAGGTGGATCCCCCCTCCACCTCTCTCTTTCTCTCTCTCTCTCTCTGCCCCCCCCACACACACCTTAAACCAGCTTATATTTCAACTCTTTCTTGGACTCGAACTCAAGTTCTGTCGAAGGGTCATGATGACTCGAAACGTCAACTCTTTTCTTTTCAGCCGATGCTGCCAGACCTGCTGAGTTTTTCCAGGTAATTCTGTTTTTCCTTTCTGTTCTTCTTGGGTGAATGTAAAAGATCATATAGCACTATTTCAAAGAAAAGCACGGGATTTAACCCCACAACCACCCCCCTCCCCACCCGTCCCTGTGTCCTGGCCAATACTTGTCCCACAATCTACATCATAAAAACAGATTATCTGGCCATTATCATACTGCTGTTTGCAGGAGCTTGCTGTGTGCTAATTGGCTGCCACAATTCCTACATAACACCAGTGATTATACTTCAAAAGTATCTCATCGACTGTAAAGTGCTTTGGGCTGTCCTGAAAGGCATTATATAAATGCAAATCTTACTTTTTCTTCTTTTCCTCAAGCATTTTTACAGTCAGCTGTAAAGTAGCTTTTACTACTTTGTATTTGACTGTAAAAATATTTGAGGAAAGTTTGAGTAGCTGATGTGAATGAATTCTGAGTCTCATTATTAAATAGCAGTTGTGCTTTCCAACTTTCAGAGTTTGCCAAGTTTTCCCTACCCAATATTTTCACTTTAATTGTGCCACTTGAGAAATTTACATGCCTCAAAATATGGCATGAATCTTACGCTTATTGCAGTATCATTAGCAGCAACATTTAAGCAACATCTGTGTGCTATAGAACTAATTGAAGTAGCATAAGTGGCAGCTGTAAATCCACAGGAAGGTGGCAGTTTGCACCAAGCACTGCTGAGCTAGCTAGTAACTGTCAGCCTGTTACTACAATCTGCTTTATATGACTCTGGTACAGTGCACAATGTCCAAAAAAACACGAAGAGGGGATTGAATGATGCCACTGATAGATAGTGGCAGGCAATTGTTACAGCTAATGTCCAAATAGTATTGTTTTGTAGGCCATTACTCTTGATATGACTCATGCTTTTAGCACCATAGACATCTTCAAAACAAAACATTAGAATTCGAAGCCAGCAGCTTTTTTTTCCTTAAGTATCCCCATCACACATATATAGTGAGTGCTGTCATTCTGCTAAATCGTAGCCAATACTAAAAACTAGGCTAGAGTCACATACAAAAATAAGTTTAAGTGAATGATTACAATGACAGAAGCTTGCGGAAATTTTGGCCTTCACTCCCAGTGTTTTTGATGGAAGCATTGATCCTTAATCTAGGTTCTTTAGCTGCAGTTTTCGGAATATGGATTTCAACTTACAGTTACACTGGAATTGCAATGTCAACCCTCACACCCATCTCCTGCATAAAGTTAATCATGGGGAAGGAGTTTTACCAGTGCTCAGGGCGACAGGCAAGGCCAAGGCTTAAGGAAGTCCAAGGACTACTCCTGAGGACCAGAGGAACAGTCCTGCCCCTTCTGGCTCAAAAGGATTTCACTTAAAATATAATGTTTTTATTGCACCTAGGCCATTCTGCAACTCTAGCCAGGATTGGCTCCAGGTAGGTTTCCCGAATTCAGCAGTGCATAGCCATTGCAGCACTGATGAAATCATCAGGCCAAGACTTTCCTCGGCTTTTCCATGCCTATTCACAGGTCAGCGAAGACAGTGAGGAGTGAGAAGGTGCCAGGAATGGTACAGGACTGCCTCCTACCATCTTAACCCTCCTAATTTATTGTTTTATTTATTCACAGGATGTGGGCCTCACTGGCTGGGCCAGCATTTCTTGCCCATCCCTAGCTGCCCTTGAGAAGGTGGTGGGGAGCTGCCTTCTTGAACCACTGCAGTCCATGTAGTGTAGGTACACCGACAGTACTGTTCGGAAGGGAGTTCCAGGATTTTGACCCAGTGACACTGAAGGAACTGCAATGCATTTCCAAGTCAGGATGGTGAGTGACTTGGAGGGGAACATCCAGTTGGTGGTATTCCCAACTACCTGTTGCCCTTGTCCTTCTAGATGGTAGTGGTCATGGGTTTGGAAGGTGCTGTCTAAGGAGCCTTGGTGAATTCCTGCAGTGCATCAGATGCTGAAACAGTCCATGCCCAAATGCAGCAAGCCCTGGACAACATCCAGACTTGGACTGACAAGTGGCAAGTAACATTTGCACCACACAAGTGTCAGGCAATGACCATCTCCAACAAGAGAAAATCCAACCATCACCCCCTGATGTTCAATGGCATTACCATTACTTAATTCCCCACTATCAACATCCTGGGGGTTACCATTGACCATAACTGAACTGGACTAGCCATATAAATACTGTGGCTACAAGAGCAGGTCAGAGGCTAAGAATTCTGCGATGAGTATCTCACGTCCTGACTCCGCAAAGCCTGACCACCATCTACAAGGCACAAGTCAGGAGTTTGGTGGAATACTCCCCACTTGCCTGGATGAGTGCAGCTCCCACAACACTCAAGAAGCTTGACACTGTCCAGGACAAAGCAGCCCACTTGATTGGCACCACATCCATGAACATTCACTCCATCCACCACCGACGCACAGTAGCAGCAGTGTATACCATCTACAAGATGCACTGCAGGAATTCACCAAGGCTCCATAGACAGCACCTTCCAACCCACAACCAATATCTAGAAGGACAAGGGCAGCAGATAGATGGGAATACCAGCACCTGTAAGTTCCTCTCCAAGTCACTCACCATCCTGACTTGGAAATATATCACTGTTCCTTCACTGTCGCTGGGTCAAAATCCTGGAACTCCCCCTATCAGCACCGTGGTTGTATCTACACCACATGGACTACGGCACTTCAAGAAGGCAGCTCACCACCACCTTCTCAAGGGCAATAAATGCTGGCCCAGCCAGCAAAGCCCACATCCTGTGAATGAATAAAAAAAAATCTTGTAGATGGTACACACTGCTGCTACTGTGCTATTTTTGTGGTGGATGGAGTGAATGTTTGTGGATGTGGTGCCAATCAAGCGGGCTGCTTTGTCCTGGACGGTGTCAAGTTTCTTGAATGTTGTGGGAGCTGCACTCATCCAGGCAAGTGGAAAATCATACTGTCAAATCATACTGTTCCTGCCATATGAGGGTTGGAGGGTTTAAAATCTAGTCCTATCTGTTTGATCTTGTGAGGTGCCATACCTCCTTATTTAAAGTTTTTTTTTTCAGTGCATGAATTTGTATTTTATTTAGGCTTATGACCTCCTTAGTATTTCTTTTACAGAAGGCCATTTTTCCCTGGGGCCCAGGATGACAGCAGACGTCCCAGCCTTAACTTCCTCCAGTGCAATGAGGAAAATCCAGTCTGTGATATTCACCACATTCATTCACCAGGGTGCATCTTCTGGTTTATATTCTAGGAGCAGCAGTCAGCTGAAGACAGTCTGCCCAATATACAGATCTACAAATGTCTAAACATGTGGCTTGTACAATTTTGAATAATACCCTAGATCCTACCTTTGTAGTAGTTCTGTGATTTCAAATTAGGTCACAATGTGCGTATTAGTACTAATTACTATTACTACTCCCACCCCCACTTTTTGCAGGAATCTGCTAGTTTAGATTGCTTTTAGCACTTCACAATGGCTGCCTTGACGAGATTGATTTAAACTCTGTTCCACATAGTATATAAATAACTCTCTAGAATGTATTCTTTGACACTGGCCTTTGCCAAAGCAAACACAATTTAACAAAACAGACTTCAGATCTAAGTGAGATTAAAAACACTGTCTAGATTGTCTTAATTATTTAATGAGATTGAGATATCAGTGTATGCACAGCTGCCATATGTGGTATAAGATTCTTTTTTTAACCACAGATGAACCCTACAACATAAGCAGTGAATGACAAAGCTACTAGTTGGTAATGCTGATCAATTCAAAATTTAAGTAAAAATACCAACTGGATGCTGTGCATTCTGTTCATTTTGAGCTGAGGGGCATGTGTACGATTTTGATACCTCAGTTTTACCGCAGAACCAAGGAAGCACAGTGTTCAGCACCCTTCCACATTACCAGTGTGGTGTTTTCTTTTCTCTTATTCATGTGCAATAAGATTGATGAAATGGCAGTTCCCTCAGATGGTTTTAGTGGGAAATTTCTTTGTTGAAACAATAGTCAGTGCCAAAACAGATTTCCTCAGAAGAAATGTAAAATTAAATGTAGCATGGTCCTGACATTGGAGGGTAAAACTTTGCTTTTTGTTATTGTAGGCAGTGCAGTGAACAGCTTTTTCAGAGATATTGGGCAGAATTTTCCGTGCCCGCTAGCGTCAGGCGTGCACAGCGGTATGAGCAGACAATATGGTGAGAAGACCAAAAATCGGTTTTGCAACGTCATGAAACCAGTTCGCGATCGTCCACTTAGCCCGTCGATGGCAGGCCGTGTTCCCCACCATTGGACATCAGGAATCTCATTGTAATGCAGCTACATATCATTGTAAGGCCCGCCCGCCGGAATTATCTCCCCCAACCCCTCATGCTGGACCGTCCACCCACGTCGGCGTGATTGCATGCCAACATGTTTCACCAGTGCACAGAAGTGGCGTGCATCTGGTGAGCTGCACTTTGCTTGGGATTTTGATGTTTGTTTGCCTATCTTGCTTCGGGCAGTACTCAACATTTATCAGTGCCAGGCTTTGCAGGCAGTACCACAGCACTGTTAGGGGGGGGCTCACGGGCAGGTCTCAACCTACCAGACCAGCCATAAGGCAGGGTTGGCTTCATATGGCTGCAGAGCTAGGTCCTGCTTGGGGAAGGGGGAATAGTGGCCTGAGGCAAGGAAAGAGGGTGAGAGGGTATCTCAGGGTTTGGGTGGGAGCACAAGTTGATTGTGCAAGTAGCCTCAAGGTGGTGAGGGCTGAAGGGGCAGTCTCCAGAGCAGATGAGGCCAAATGGAGATGTGAGGGTGCGTGTGAAAGAGTGAGTGGTGATGTCCCCTGAGCTGGCAGTGAGTGAGATGCCAGTGAATGTGTAATGGGCTTGAGTGTGTGAGTTTAAGACTGATGACATGGCTGCCTTATCCTGGCGGCAGGGATGAGATCATTCATCCTCTTCCTTCATTGGATGGCCAACCTCTTCTGTTCAGCATTGGCACTGATCACCACTGCCATCGCCTACCAAGCCGGAGCGGTAATATTGCTGGCCCTCCTGCGGCCAGAGCAGGGGTAGAGGATAGTTCACTGGGCCTCAACAGCATCCAAAAGGCACTCAAGGGGCGCGTCACTAAACCTGGGGGCTGCAGTCTTCTTACCTTTTGGGGCCATGTCTTATTTGCAGCAATTCTGGGCTGAAAACACTGAAAGGTGTGAGCACAGCTGTATTTTAAATGTGGCGCCCGATGTGATAAAGCGGCGAGGTGATGGCCTGGCGGGAGAATCGGAGCCCGCCCGCCTGCCATCGAAATGGTGTGTTTCCCGGGAATGCATAATTAATGCAACGGGTTTGGGATGATTCGACGTGAGAAGTCGACATTGCGGCCGGCGGGTAAAACACTTAGTGCAAATCTGGGACGATTCTGCCCATTGGGTGGGATTTTCATGGAGGAGGCAGGAAGGTCAAATTGGGGAACTTGGCCACTTGGCATTTGTTTATTGCTGGGGGGGTAGGGATGGATGGAGTCGGGTCTGCCACCTCCAGAGGCAGGCCCAATTTGACAATGGAGGTGGGCAGGTGGTCTGGCCGGAACGCTAGAACACATACCTCTGTTTACTGGGACATCAGCCCAGTTTTAACGGTGACTGTCAGGCCCTCAAACTCTCAACCCTCAACCCATTTACCAATCCCACCACCCACTCTACATATCCCCTCCATGCCCCAGAATCAGTGACAATTACAGGCCTATAAGAATGATACATGCTTGATCATCAAGTTTTCTTTTTGATCAGAAGAAAGAGAAGATCCAGAAAATAATATATTTCATTTTCTACTAAATAATTTTGCTTTTCAAAATTACCTTGGGTCTATATATCAAGAAAAGAAATTCCAAGTTTTGTGTTGTAGGGATATCTACTTTTGTTTTGCTAACTACCGGAATACTACACAACATCCTGTGTGACCTGTGTTCCTGGAAAATCTGATGGGGAAGGCTGATGCTTAAGAACTATGCAACATTGTCAAATGATCATAGTTTCCTTTTTTGTGCTGGAGACTATGGGCCAGATTTTCATGCCTCCATTTGTGTCGAAACGGAGGTGGACAGGCTTTAAGAATAATGCATGGGATTCCAGTGCCCATTCCCATCACCAGCTATTTTTAGAGGCATGGGGTAAGGGTATGGGTTGCCCGCAAGCAGCAATCCTGCCTGTGCCGACTCCATTGCAGGGTTTGGCATTTTAGACCCCACGCTATTTTCATGATGTCAGGCCTGTTTTGGCAGCCATTGTGGTTCACGGCATCTCAGAGGAGTCATAAATCATGGGGGTACTCTAGTCTGGAGGTGGAAATGTTTTGACAAGAAGTTTGTAAAGTTTTTCCAACTTCACATGTCAAACTGTAATGGTATATGATGTGTTAAATATGAATGTATTTAAGGGCAATTTTTAGAAAAGGTAAGTGACCATTAAATTGGCCAGCGTTGTGAAAGTAGAAATGTCCTCAGATGCATTAGACTACATTATCCACTGGATAAAGTGCTTTTCTGCATTGAAAAGTGTTGAGGTTCAGATTTTACTTTGCGAATTGCACACTGAGCTTTCATCTTTTCATTGATTGACAGTTTAGCCTTCTGCTTAGCCTTTGAACCAGTGCAAAGGATGGCCACCTGTTTCACTACTTAAAAGGCCTTAATGTATTCAGCTTACAGGCTTATCTGACCCAGTTGTGTAATGGAATTTCATTATGAATGCTTTGTTAAACTCCAAAACCCCACTAATGCATTGAGCTCATCAGGGGTTATAAATACAGCTATCAAGGAGACTGCAAGCTTTGTTTTGATTGACAGTTTTATGAATAATTAATAGGATTATTTTTTCAAGTGGCGTTTGAATGCTTAATTGACAGTTTTATGAGCTTCTAAGAGTATTAAGGTTTTTTCAAGTGGAGTTTGAGTGTTTGTTTATTTTTACAGTTTAATGAACATCTCAAAGACTTCTCAATGTTATTTCAGGGCTCATGAGTTCTGTCTATAGTGGATACTGGGTGAGTGGGTTTGAGGGATGGGGTGGCTTTGGGTGTGGGTGGGGTGGTGGGTGGGTGAGGGGTGAGGGTGGTAAGCTGTACACTCATGTACAGAACTTGGTTGATGTCCCACAGAATTGAGATGGGCTTTCTAACCTGCCTGCCATGGCATCCACCATTCTTTGCCCTGCTTTGGGAGGTGGCAGCACCAACTCCAGCCCGCTCCCACCACCCTGCAATGAACATAGTTTGGGTGGGCACTGTGGGCTAGGAGGTGGGATCACAACATTAGGAAATGTCCTGGCTCGTGATTCACACCTTATAAATGAAAATCCAGGCCTGTATATCTATTCCACCTCTTCCACTTATGTATCCCATATTCCAGTGGCTTGAAGAGTCATTGGGCTAGGACAAGACTGGTAAACCTATCAAAGCATCTATATGTTGAGCCCCCCTTTTCAATTCTACTAAAGCTTATGGACAATTACTGATAGACATAAACTGTATAAGCAAATTATGTTGACAGGCCCTACGCTGTTATCCTACCAACTCTGTGTTCTTTTGCCATATTTTTCACTTCTGTCACTAAGACTGGCTGAATAGAGGGGGCAATAATACTTGGTGCCTTCATACCAACCTATAGTCTGCCAACACACTTTGAATGTGCCAATGTTTTTTGAAGCATTTTCTACAACAATACCTTGTTTTAAAGAACCTTTGATGAATTTGAGAGGTAATTTTCAATTTAAGGGAGGAAAATCAACGTAATCAGATTGGCTGCCATTTACACCTCATCTAATTAAATGGAAGATCAGGTGGAGTGAATAATGGATGGTCATTCCACTGTAATCAGTTTTATATGCCCGTTATACGCTAAAGCAAACATTTCTATTTCTATTATTTGTAGGTCTTTACTTATCTCAATACTGGGTTTGGTGTGTTGGAGACTAATGATTCATGAGAAAAGGATCTGCTCCTGTTTCAGGGGCAAAATATTTGCCTACCTGGTCCCAGTTATTACTGGTTGTGGCACCATGATCCAACAAATACTGTTTTCACTGTATGAAGGAAATTTTCTACCAAACAGTTGAAATAAACCTGGACAGGACACCTGTGACTTTAGGTATATAAGTCATCAATGTGTTTTCGCTTTCAACCATATCTAAACAATACTTGTGGAACTGAGCATGATTTTCCCCATTTCAAAAAAATCACAAGATAATTTTGGAAGGCTATTTGCCCTTCTTAATTTATCTATCCAGATAGATCCTAAAGTTCCTCATTTGCAGCATTTAACTACATTTCAGGGTTTTATACTTGTCTGGTGCACTTCATATACCACAGTGGGATTTTGTCACTGCCTTATTTTGGTTGCAATTGAACAACTCCTCAGCCATGAATCCACAGTGGCAGCTGAAACTCTCCTGGCAATCCCCCGTACCCTTAGGGAGAATCCACTGGTGAGCCACCATCAATGGGAGAGCTGCAACAGGCAATCGAACAGGAAAAGAACTCTCCCTGATTTCAGGAACAAGACAATTGCAATTATCTTCAAAAAGGGAGATAAATGATGCTGTGAAAATTATCAAGATATTTTCCTCTTGTCCACAGCAGGGAAAATCCTGACACACATTCTCCTGAATATCCTACTTCCTGTGGCTGAGGAAAGCCACCCAACGACACAGTGTGGTTTTAGATCTTCCAGAGGAGCGTGGTCTTTGTTGCCAGACAAATCGAAGAAAAATGTCGAGACCAAAAGCAGGAACTCTCCCTTGCATTCATTGACCTAATCAAAGCATTTGACTCAGTAAATCACAAGGCTCTGTGGATTATGCTCCAAAAATTTGGATGTCAAAGGAACTTAATCACAATCTTGTAATTGCTTCATGATGATATGACTGCATCTGTTGAATGGGAGATCTGAAACAGACATCTTCAAAATCTGGACTGGGGTTGCACAAGGCTGTATGATAGCCCCCATACTATTTACAATCTACCTGACAGTGGCTATTCACTTCATTAAAGATTAACTGTCCTCTGGTGTCAGTATTAAATACTGTCTAGATGAAAAACTCTTTAACCTCAGTCGCTCTGTGCCAAAACTAAACTGACTACCACAGACATACATGATCTACAGTTTGTGGATGACTGCACCAGATTTGCAAACCACTTTTGAACCCTTCAATTCTGTATACAAGAGACTCGGCCTGTCCTTGAATGTTGCCAAAACAAAACTCATATATCAACCCGCACTTGGTCAGCCAAATATTCCACCTCCCTTGTATGTTGATGAGACTCTGGATTATGATTGAGCACTTCCCGCACTTTGGCAGCCACCTCTCTTAAAGGCCACCATTGACGTGGAGATCCAATGCCGAATCAGCTGTGGCAGTTCAGCCTTCCACTGCAGTGACTGACAACAAAGACCTCCACAAGTCAACAAAAGTCCTAATATTCAGAACAGTTGTCATCACTAACCTCCTGTACTACAGTGAGACCTGGGCTGTGCATAAGTGACACATAAGAGCACCAGAGAAATTCCATCAGCAATGCCTCCACTGCATTCTCCGGATTTAATAGGGGGGGACTCTCAAATAAATGCTAGTGTCATTCTTGAAGCGAGCTCTACAAGCATTTAGGCAAAACACCTGAAAAATTGACTGGACACTATGTCCAGATGGCTGAAAACCATCTCCCCTCACAGGTTCTTTTCTCTCAACTGGACAATGTTCCAAGGGAATACAATGAAAATGCTTTAAAGACACTCTGAAGGTCTCCTTGAAGCATGGTGTTATTGAGCATAATGACTGGGAGGAGCTTGCTACCAATTGTTCTGAATGACTACAGCTTGTCCATCACACTGCATTCTCTTTGAGTTCCAAAGCCTTAATGATGAGGCAGAGAAGCAGCAGAAAAGGAAAGAAAAGCAAGTAAATCCTGCACTCCAGACCCCACTACCTTGTGAGATGCCCCGCCCCAAGTGCTCAAAATTTGAGGGTTGAGAATCGGCCTGATTGGTCACACGAAGACCCATGACAGAAACTTATGACTCTGAGTAGCCATGATCCTCGAATTCAGGGCCAGCCGATGATTTTGGTCACTTGCTGAAATAGCTGATAGGAATTGCACCTTTCTCAATGCAGTAAAGTTTGCAATATATATTTGTGAATATTCACATTCATCAGGCAAGGTTAACTTGCTTAACCAGTGTGATCATTCAGCATCTCACTATTTAGTAAAGCACAGCCAAGTACAAAGTAACATAGATACAAGCCTAATGGTATAAAAGGGAACTGTGTAAATTCACAATGTAAGTTCAAAGGAAAGTTGTTATTCTCCCCTCCAAGTGATTTCTTCTCATTCATAAACTGCTCAAATGTAAGTAACAAACGTAGCAAGAGAAAATGAGGTTAATAATGTTTGTTGGCTGCTTGTTAATGCCTGGAATGTGTGTCCTGAATTTTTTGCAGACATACATTCAAGGGGAGACATTTTCAATGAGCACTTCTGGTATGGAGACATCCCAGATGGAAGCAGAATTTGGGAAATTGTCAGGGCATCCCATAATTTCCGTCCATTCATTTTAATTAATGGAAAGTAGCACGAAGAAAATTGATTATTTCCTGATGTGCAAGGATTCACACTGGGAATGTACATCAACAGTGCTATTAAGCGGCACTTGCTTAGAAATAACCTGCTGACTGACGCCCAGTTTGGGTTCTACCAGGGTCACTCAGTTCCTGACGTCAATACAGCCTTAGTTCAAACATGAACAAAAGAGCTGAACTCCCAAGGTGAGGTGAGAGTGACTTCCCTTGACATCAAGGCTGCATTTGACCGCGTGTGGTTCAAGGAGCTCCAGAAAAACTGGAGTCAATGGGAATCAGGGAGAAAACTTTTCACTGGTTGGAGTCATACCCAGCACAAAGGAAGGAGGTTGTGGTAGTTGGTTGTCAGTCATCTCAGCAACAGGACATCACTGCAGGAGTTCCTTAGGGTAATTTCCTCAGCCCAACCATCGTCAGCTGCTTCATCAATGACCTTCCTTCCATCATAAGGTCAGAAGTGGGGATGTTCGCTGATGATTGCACAATATTCAGGACCATTTGCAACTCCTCAGATACTGAAGCAGGCCATGTCCAAAGGCAGCAAGACCTGGACAATATTCAGGCTTGGGCTGACAGGTGGCAAGTAACATTCGCAACACACAAGTGCCAGGCAATGACCATGTTTAACAAGAATCTAACCATTGCCCCTTGACGTTCAATGGCATTACCATCATTGAATCTCCCAATATTAACATCCTGGGGGTTACCATTGACCAAAAACTGAACTGGACTAACTATATAAATACTGTGGCTACAAGAGCAGGTCAGAGGCTAGGAATCCTATGACAAGTAGCTCACCACCCAAATCCCCAAAGCCTGTCCACCATCTACAAGGCACAAGTCAGGATTGTGATGGAGCACTCTCCATTTGCCTGGATGAGTGCAGCTCCAACAACACTCAAGAAGCTTGACATCATCCAGGACAAAGCAGTCTGCTTGATTGGCACCACATCCACAAACATTCACTCCCTCCACCACCGATGCACAGTAGCAGCAGTGTGTACTGTCTACAAGATGCACTGCAGGAATTCACCAAGGCTCCTTTGATAGCATCTTCCAAACCCATGACCACTTCCATCGAGAAGGACAAGGGCAGCAGATAGATGGGAACACCACCACCTGGAAGTTCCCCTCCAAATCACTCACTATCCTGACTTGAAAATATATCACCGTTCCTTCACTGTCACTGGGTCAAAATCCTGAACTCCTTTCCTAACAGCACTGTGGGTGTACCTACACCACATGGTCTGCAGCAGTTCAAGAAGGCAGCTCACCATCACCTTCTCAAGAGCCACTAGGGATGGACAATAAATGCTGGCCCAGCCAGTGAAGCCTATTTCCCGTGAATAAATAAAGAAAATGTCCCTTTGTATTCTTCCATATAGAAAAAAAATTGTGTTAATCAGTTAAAGCTGTTATTAATTTTCACACAGAGGTGATGCTGTTCAAGTCTCCGCAGAATGTGTGAAGCAAGTCATGGAATCATATAGCACAGAAGGAGACCATTTGGCCCATTGTGCCTGTGTTGTATCTTTGAAAGGGCTTTCCAATTAGATGTACAGTTGTGCTCTTTCTCCATACGCCTGATTTCTTTTCATTTCTGTATCTGAGCACATTGATCATTCTGCTATAATCGCTGATCCAGTTCTTGGTCCCATGGTTCCAACCATCATCTGATCCAAACCGGCCGGATAGAAGTATGACTCAGGTTTGAAGTACATTAACAAGCAGACTAGATTTTCCAATTGGTCAAAATCTTCAAAGAAAGTGTGGCTTGTCCATACAACCACATTAGGGTTGACATTAAAGATTCTGGCATCAGTTTCAAAATGATGAAGGCCAGGTCCAGGTGTTGTAATTGCCTCCCATTGAGTACTTGTCCATTTCCAGAGTGGGAAAATGCATGTTGCTGGAGTATTTGAATGCCTAACGCAGTTTAATGGGCCATGCGCACTTAAAGTCGGCAATGAAAACAGAAGTGGAGTATTGGTTACTGGAAAATGCACAAAGCCACCAATGAAAGAGTTGTTGGGCCCCATGTTGGGGCAAAGAAAAGATTTGATTTGGATAGACTAATGAAGATCCTCACAGAGATCTGATCAGGGCCAGAAGAAGAAAGTGGCAAAGACCGTGAGTGCCAACTCCATGACCCCATGAACTGAAACTCAGTACCATAATATGCTTAACAACCTTGCCAAGTTAGGCACACCAGGGGAAGAGACACAGCATTCAAAAATTCACTGTCCTGAGCATGGCTGCCATTTATATCCAACTCCTCCCACAGTTAATATGCTGGAATTGCTTATCATCAATGCTTTGGAAATGACAAGGAGCTTTTGACACACTAGCCTTTAACTGGAAGTGTTCCTTCACTCACGGCCTTACGTCTCTGCACCTGTAAAAACCTCAGGAGTGTAAATTCTGGCTTATCCGCCTGCCATCATCCCATTATGGTCTGCATGCTCACACTTGGGATTGGCTGCATGTCATGGCAACCAGAGAGAGATTATTCACACTACATCTCCCATTAACACCAGAGAGATCTGCAACAGGTATGAACTCTGCCATTATCACCCTATACAAGGAGGAGCCAGGCAATAGCAGGAGTCAGGATTGGGGAGTAGGAGAGTAAGTTCCAACTGCAAGTTGTATAATATTCTGCATAACTTTCTTGCCATCAAATACATCTTGTATTACCCGTCATCAAACTAGATCATAAAAATCCTCATTGTAGTATTCAGTTCAACTGTTTGGTATTTGAATGTTTGTCTGTTGTAGGAGTGAGAGAAAGTTGCGAAAAATACTGATGGTAGAGTTTGTTGTTCAGTATAGATACTTTCACACCAAAATTGATGAGAAGCGACACTGAGATGTCCGCGATCTCAACTGAGCATTCCTTAAAATGACCTTGTTGCTTTTCTGCTTGTGATGGAATACAGATGCCATACCTCACTCTCAGGAAGAGACTTCTCCACATGTCGACTTGATGAAGTCCTCTTTTTCGACTTGCATAACTTTGCAATCTAGTTCCACCTTAAGAATGACTTGCACTTTTCCCCTCGATCTGGACATAGTGTTTGGAATTGACAAATACTTAAACAATTTTGGCACATGTTTGAAGGTAGCTGACCATGGTGGGGCATGTGCTGATGAGACTGCTGAGGTCTGTTTGCCCATGACTCTTGCAGTTGAGCTGGTTGGGCAATCTGTATCTGCAACACTGAGTCTGAGGGTGCATTTTTGTATTATCTTTCTGAATCTAACATGACAGCACCTTCCGAAACCACGTCCACTACCATCTAGAAGGACAAGGGCAGCAGATAGATGGGAACACCACCACCTCCAAGTCACTCACCATTCTGACTTGGAAATATATTGCCTCCCCTTACTGTCGCTGGGCAAAATCCTGGAACTCCTAACAGCACTGTGGGTATATCTACACCACATGGACTGCAGCGGTTCAAGAAGGCAGCTCACCACTGCCTTCTCAAGGGCAACTAAGGATGGGCAATAAATGTTGGCCCTGCCAGCGAAGCCCACATCCCATGAATGAAGTTAAAAAAAGGATTCAATTTGGATAGCCAAGGTTATGGCTTTTTCCAAGGTTAAGTCATCATCCTCTATGAATAGGAATTCCTTAATTCACAGAATTGAAATCTTTTCAATTGGCCATGAATTGGATCATTGGTTAATGTACCAAATTTACATTTAGAAGCCAATTGCTGCAATGCTGCCATTTTATAGGCAAACCATCTCCCTGGCATCTCTGGCAGAATCATTCGACCATCACACCCCTTTTTGCCCCAAAGTATTTTTTGAGAGCACTTACTGCCTTATCAAACATAGATGTGTCCTCTGTGAGTTGCTTGAATGTTCTCCAGCCTTCCCCTCCAAGACAATGTAAGAGTATCATCTTCTTGTAGATCGCTGCTACATCCAGACTGTCCATCCCTGTATTGAGCAAGTAGGTCCTGAACCCTAAAATCCATCAGTCCCATGGCATGGGTGGATCCCCCAACAAAGAAAGGAGTGGTATTGCAGTCAGTATGTTTAAATCTATCTCTATCATCTTCATTGTCAGTTGTTGTATTTTTTGGCTCAGAGATATGCAGAGGTGATGCACTCCAGGTTTTACATATACAGGAACTTTGTTCACAATGCTTTCAAAATGTCTGCCCCCCTGCTTATAGTAGCTAGCCTCAGTTCAGTCTCCCTCTCCAAGTGACCACACCCAGGTTTAACTAATCACACATAGAGAATAGAGAACAGACACACATAATCAAACACTGAACAACTGAACACTACACTCATATCACTATTCTTGCTGAAAGTCACATGAACTCTGCTCCTCAGCAACACAGTTTAACCTCTCCACACCCTCCTCTACATGTGGCAGTTGATAAAGAAACAGGCCCTTCTGCTCCAGGCCTTACCCTCACACAATACCCCCATGAATCAATCTTAAGATCATAAGAAATAGGAGCACAACAGGAGTCATTCATGCCATTGAGCCTGTTCTGCTGATCAAAAAGATCAAGGCTGATCTGATTGTGGCTTTAACTCCACTTTCCTACCTGTCCCTATAACCCTCAAATCCCTGGTAGATCAAAAATCTGTCTAATTCAGGCTTGAATATATTCAATGATGCAGCCTCCACTGCTCTTTGTGGAAGAGAAGTCCAAAGACAATTGACCCTCCAAAAGAAGAAATTCCTCCTCACCTCTACCTTTTATTTTTAAGCAGTGCCCCCTAACTTTGGATTTCCCCATGAGGGGAAAAATCCTCTCATCATCTACCGTCAAGCCCCTTCAGAATCTTAAATGTTTCAATAAGGTCACCTTTCATTCTCCTACACTCCAATGAGCATAGGCCCAACCTGATCACCCTTTCCTCATAAGGCAATCCCTTCATCCCAGGAATCAGCACTGTGAGCCTTTTCTGAACTGCTTCCAAAGAAAATATATCCCTCATTTCATAAGGAGATCAAAACTCTCTGCAGTACTCTAAGGTGTGGTGTCACCAATGCCACCTACAGTTGTAGCAACTTCCTTACTTTTATACTTCATCCCCCGAGCAGAGACATTAGAGAGTAATTAATAGCTGAGTACTCAAGAGTGAAGCATAGAACATAGCAAGGCTGCCTACTTGGAGGTAGAAGACAAGGGTGAAGATGTTGCTGGTGTGGGTCTCAAGAGACATCACCCTGTAGATGAAACATAAAAACATAGAATATTGAAGCAGGAGTAGTTCATTCGGCCCTTTGAGCCTGCTCCGCCATTCAATATAATCATGGCTGATCCTCTATCTCAACGCCATACCCCTTGATGCCTTTAGAGTCTAGAAATCAATCTATTTCCTCCTGAAATATATTCAGTGACTTGGCCTCCACAGCCCCCTGTGGTAGAGAATTCCACCAGTTCACCACCCTCTTAGTGAAGAAGTTTCTCCTCATCTCAGTCCTAAATGGCCTGCCCCGTATCCTGAGATTGTGAGCCTTTGTTCCAGACCCCCAAACCAAAGGAAACATCAGCCCTGCATCCAGCCTGTCCAAATTTTATACATTTCACTGAGATCCCCTCTCATTCTTCTAAACTCCAGTGAATACAGGCCTAGTCAGCCCAATCTCTCCTCATACAACAATCTTGCCATCCCAGGAATCAATCTGGTGAACCTTAACTGCACATCCTCTATGGTAAAGAAATCCTTTCTTAGATAAGGAAACACAAACTGCACACAATACTCCAGGTGTGGTCTCACCAAGGCACTGTACAGTTGCAATAAGACATCCTTGCTTCTGTACTCAATTCCTCTCGCAATGAAGGCCAACATACCATTTGCCTTCTTAACTGCTTGCTGAATCTGCATGCTTGCTTTCAGTGGGTGTACAAGGACACCCAGGTCCCTTTGTACATCAAAATTTCCCAATCTATCACCATTTAAATACTGCTCTGCCATTCTGTTTTTCTACCAAAGTGGATAACTTCACAATTATCCACGTTATACTGCATCTGCCATGTATTTGCCCACTCACTCAAATTATCTAAATCACCTTGAAGCTTCTAAACATCCTCCTAACCACTCACATTCCCACCTAGTTTTGTGTCCTTTGCAAACTTGGAAATATTACATTTGTTTCCCTCATCCAAATCATTGATGTATATTGTGAATAGCTGGGGCCCAAGCACTGATCCCTGTGGTACCCCACTAGTCACTGCCTGCCATTCCAAAAAAAGACCCATTTATTCCTACTCTGTTTCCTGGCTGTTAACCAATTCTCAATTCATGCCAATATAATACCCCCAGTCCCATGTGCTTTAATTTTGCACACTGACTCTTATGTGGGACTTCATCAAAAGCTTTCTGAAAATCCAAATACACCACATCCACTGGTTCTCCCTTATCTATTCTGTTAGTTACATCCTCAAAAAACTCCTGTAGATTTGTCAAACATGATTTCCCTTTCATTAATCCAGAGTGAAGAGTCCAATGACCCCAGTCAAATGGGTCATGCTTTTAAAAGAAGTTCCTAGCAGAGTATCCAAACGACATGCCGACACTCTATGCCAATTGTATCAGATGGTGAGTTTATTGAAGGAGCTCACTCCCTGCATCAGTAGCAATCAGATGGATGGCTTCTTTGCACTGCTGCCCACCCAGGAGAATGCGGCACATTGTACGACAGTCTGCAGAGATCCTAAGTGCAGACTGTATTTTTTTACCCTGGATGTTCAGACTGCTGTATTAGATTGCTAGAGTCATGTCCAGAGGGCCATCTCACCAAACCTCAAAGTGACCAGGCGAATGACACAGGCAGGTATCACTTAGGACTTAGGTGAGCTCCTTGGTGCCACTTACTTGGTTTTCCATATATTAGTGTCTATGCGGAGCCATGTTCAGTACTAATGAAATGACAGAAATATGCACACATGAAGCTGCTGTCCCTCAGGACAGCAACATATATTTGGCCTTCTGCTAAGCCTCTGAGATGCCTACATTGTTGGTAGAGAGAAGGCAGAGTTAGGCAGTCCCTGCAGTGGCACAAGGTATAATACCGCTAGCAGTTCATCATTGGACATGAGGAATTTCCTAAAACAAGTAATAGGCTCCTTAAATATATCAACGAGGGACCTAAAGCCTGTTGTGGAACCTGTCCATAAAATAAGTTCCCAATGGAGAGGGCAGCTGTTGGCCCCATGCATTCAGGATCCCTCAGTTGGCCCTCCCCTGGTCGCCAAAAGCACAGGGAAGTTTGACATTTTTAAAGAAACCTTTCTGTGTAGTCAGGAGAAGGGGGAGTGCTTCCCCGCCAACAGTGCAGCAGTCCTGGTGACTGCCCCGCCACCCCATCCCCACCCACCCTCCTTTCTGGAACTTACCAGAGGGCCAAAATTGAACTAGTGACTTATGTACCAAGCTGCCTGTGGAGACGCAACAGGCACTGACAGTTGGTTTGATTTCCAGTTTTAGGATGGCCTCAGGCTTCTCTTTTAGTGTGTGCTGCCCTTGTCTGGCCTAGGCTCATTTCTATCCCATTGTATCCTCAGGAGTAATATTGTTCTTAGGCAATAGTGTAAAACAGCCATGTCGGATCAGCTGCCCATAATATGTCTCTCGCAATTTTTAGTTCATTGAATTCCATTGGAAATTTATATAATGTGCAACAGATCCAATATCACCTATTTACAATATTGCCGAAAAATTAAAATTACTCCCCTCTTTTGATAAAGAGGGGTGATGGGAGTTGGAAAGGGGAGCCCCAGAGCACAAGGCACAAAAGATAGATGGTAAAGCAGGTGTCAAGAGCAAAAATAAGCTAATTCAGCTTTGTGTCACTTCTTGCAAATACCTTTTAATTCTTCAAATTCACTTCAGCGTTGTCTGTCGTGCTTGGCACCTTGGATATCTGTTTTACATGGGAGTGATCGGTACTGAATGTAAATTTGGCAGCAAGATTGGAAGACAGGCGTATAAAATCATCACATCCTTACCACCTTACATATTAATGTCCACAAACTTAAGGAAGGTACTTCCAGCAACTGCCAGGAATAACAACAGAAAATTGAGGAAATGTTAAGATGGGTGGGGATCCTGTGTGACAGACGCTTTCTCCTAACTGTTTAAATATTCCCCAACCCATGCACTGTTCACATAATCCGGACTGCCCTGTGGCATTTGTTTCATCAACTAAACTTAGACATTCATTGTAGTAAAATACAAGTAGCAAACTTCTGCAGGCAGCAGGCAAACTGTAAATCATTCAGTTGGGAATTAAGTTATCATTGACTGTCTGCATAATATATTGTACAATGGCATGAAAACACAAAGTCATACATGTTTAACGACTAATCAATGATGATATCATACCTCACTATCCATCCAAAACAAATAAATCTTCAGGGATGGGTAGTATTCATGGTATGGTGCTGAAAGAGATACGGAATGAGAACTATGAGGTGCTGATGACCATTTGGAAACACTCAATGTACACTGGGAGCCCATTTTAGATCATAAATAAGCCAACATGGTATCCAATAGCAAAATGATTGGTAAGATAGACCCACCTATTTGTTGTGGTGACTAGATGAAACCAGCTTCTTAGCTACTTGTGAAGTGTGGAAATGACTAGCAATGTTCTGATGAAAGGTCATCAACCTGAAACATTAACTCTATTTCTCACTTCCCAGATGCTGCATGACCTGCTGAGCATTTCTGGCATTTTCTGTTTTTACTTCAGATATCCAGCATCTGCAGTACAGGTGAGTTTTACATCTCCAATCAAAAAACAGACCTGACACCAGAATTCCAGTTAACAGGGAATTCCACTTAGTAGAGTACTGGGTGACAGAAATTTTATCAGATTTTGCTTTCATACTCATGTTCCTTTGTTGGTTTCTGCTATGGAAAAGAAAATTGTTGAATTTTCTAGGCACAAATCTAGCCAGAAGAAATCCAAATGTCAAATTTGATGGGTAGGTGACCCATGAACAAAATGGTTGAACTTAATTATTCATTTCTAAAGTAGAAGAGCATTCTTCAATTTGTTGTGGCATTGAAAGGACAGCTCTATTATTCTGTTCTATGTCTTCTCTATACAAAACATTGATATGGTCCCTCTGAAATTGTCAATTTGTGCTAAGTTGCATGAAGCATTGTGCTGTGGACTATTGCTCACCAGGACAATGGCCGAGACTGCCCCCAAAGTCTAAAAGATGTCAAGTTGGTAACACACATGGGAACAAGCTGAATATAGCAAGTTCAGAGGGGAAGTGAAAAAAGAACTGAGGGGCAAATAGAGAGTATGAGAAGAGACTGGCAACTAACAGAAAAGGGAATCCAAAAGTCTTCTATAAATAGTAAAAGGATGGTAAAAGGAGGAGTGTGGTCAATTTTGGACCAAAAGGGGATTTACACATGGAGACCAAAGGTGTGGCTGGGGTAATAAATGAATACTATTTATCTAAAAAAATGCTGCCGAAATCATAATGAAAGACAAGGTAGTTGAAATACTGGATGGGCTACAAATTGACAAAGAGGAGATATTAGAATGGCTGGCTGTACTTAAAGTTGATAAGTCTCCAGGACCTGATCAAATGCACCCAATGTCACTAAGAGAAGTAAGGATGGAAATTGTAGAGACAGTGGCCATAATCTTCAAATCCTTATTACATACAGGGTTGGTGCCAGAGGACTGGAAAATTGCAAATGTTACACCATTGTTCAAAAAATGTTTTTAAGATAAGCTCAGAAACTACTAATCAATCAGTTTAACCTCAGTGGTGGGAAAACTTTGATAATCTGGGACAAAATTAACAGTTACTTGGACAATTAAGGATTAATTAAGGAAATCCAGCATGGATTTGTTAACAATAAATTGTGTTTGACTAAGTTGATTTAGTTTTTCGTTGAACTAAGAGACAGGATAATGAGTATACTGTGTTGATGTGATGCACACAGACTTCCAAAAGGTATGGGATAAAGTTCCACATAACAGGCTTGTTAACAAAATTGAAATCCATGGAATAAAAGGGGCAATGGCAGCATGGATACAATTTGGCTGAGTGACAGGAAAAAGACTGCAGTGGTGTAATGTTTTTTGGACTGGAGGCATGTAGTGAGGTTCCCCAGGGGTTGGTATTAGGGCCACTGCTTTTCTTGATCCAATTTAAGGACCAAGACATGGGTGTACAGGGCAAAATTTCAAAATTTTCAGAGGATGCAAAACTTGGAAGTATTGTGAACTGTAAGAAGGATATTGATAGACATCAAGAGGTCATAGACAGACTGGTGAAATGGGCAGACATGAGGTAGATGAAATTTAATGCAGAGACATGTGAAGCGATACACTTTGGTAGAAAGAATGAGGGGATGCAGAAGCAGGAGGACCTGTGTGAAAGTCATTGAAGGTGGCAAGGCAGGTAGAGAAAGAAGTTAGTAAGGAAAATGGGATCCTGGGCTTTATAAATAGAGGCAGAGAACACAAAGCAGAAACAAGGAAGTTACAATGATCCTTCATAAAACACTCAGCTGAAGTATTGTGCCTAATTCTGGGCACCACACTTTAGGAGGAATGTCAAGGTTTTACAGAGGGTGCAGAAAAGAATTTCAAGAATTGTTCCTGGGATAAGGGACTTCAGTTACGTAGATAGATCAAGGAGAACAACCCCAGCTTCTCCAGAGAAAAGAACTGTTCTCTTTGAAGGAGAGGCCATCGATTTAAGGTGAATGGCAAAAGAACCAAAGGCAACATGAGGAAATTGTTTTTTTAAGCAGCAAGTGGTTAGGATTTGGAATGAACTGCCTGAAAGTGTGGTGGAGGCCTGGTCAACCGTGGCTTTCAAAAGGAAATTGGATATTTGTCTGCAGAAAAAAAAATTTCAGGGCTACAGAGAAAAAGCGGGGGAGTGGGGCTAGCTGGTTTGCTCCTGCAAAGCATTGGCACAGACACAATGGCCTCCTTCATTGCTATAACCATTCTATGATTCGAGGTCATTTTGTGCAGCATCCTTGCAGCTAGCAGAGGATGAAGAAATTTTTATCTGTTCATCCTGGCTTATGTTCAAATTCAGATCCCAAAGGTGAGGGAGCAATCTCATAATCACTCAGCCCTCCAATGTAGTAGATATATTAATAGGTCATTACAGTAGTAATAAATGCATAAAGCTCCTTTTCACCCATTAGCTTTGGCAGATGTATTGTTTCATTTGTCTTAGTGTCTCTGTTCACAGCCTGCCCAGTTGTGGGATGTAGATAGAGCTCAAATTCACTGGTGTTGCCACTGTGCTTCTCTTGTCTTCCAATGAGATAATGCAACAGAATGTATTTAATAGGCAAGGCTCTTCCAGAAAGAGATCTATTCAAACTATACATACTTACAGTTTTATTTTGTATCCCTGAGAGGAAACATCTGATCACAAATTGATAACTGACCATGCTAACATAAGGCTTGAGTTCCATAGTTTACAGCCCTCAAATAAAGGTGTCCCATGAAATGGATACGGGTCAATTAGGAACTCGCAATATAGGGAATTATTGAGACAGAATCACATCACAGCATCCAGTGGAGCACTTTGGAGCATTCTGAAGAGTGATGTTCACTGCTTGGAATTGTGACCTCAGACAAAATGTTAGTAACACTTAAACTAGCACCAATCATGTATACAGTTGAGATATGATATCGACATGAATTAATATACAGGTTGGCTAATTCAACTTTAATTAAATTTATTGAATAAAGGCAATTGCATGGATGATCATATCTGTCTAGGTTTACAATCCTTTTCAAGGCTAGCTTACTTCTTCTCATAAACGTGCTGGTACAAGTCTATCATTGGCACATGAGAGAGGGTGGTAATAGTTAGTCTGTTGAAGAGTTAATTTATGCTAGAACTAAACTGGAAATGGATAATCTTTGGCTTTACCCCCAGCACTGCTGAAGAGGCTGATCACTGCCTACCCTTTCTGTTATATATGGGCCTTTTCATTTGAGGACTGTGAATATTAAATTATGCAGTTCAACTCTTGTTTTAATGAAACATTCATCAAACATTTTTGGATAGTTATTTTAAGATATGCAGGGACATTTTATTTTTGTGTTTAAATTTATAGACTAAGTATGCTAAGTACAAGTGATGCCATATCTTTGAAATGAACCATGTTATCATCTAAAAAGAGTACCAATAAATATGCATTACACACACTTCTTTTATCATGCCATTGATTGTATATAATAGAGCACCTCTTTAAATTTATGCCAGCTTGTACATTTTGCCAATTCCTTCTCATCAAAGAACGTGCACTGTCCAAAGAATAAATACATAACCCCAGTCTCATATCTTTCTGATATTTGCCATCTTAATGCACAAGTATTTAGAGATTCTTCCGATAGAAGTTCTAAATGTGGTGCAAAATAGGTTATGGGTGACACAGATCCTAGGAGTATTGAAAATCTATAGTCACATGACACTGTGGAGGTCAGAGGTCATGTGGATTAGCCACTTAAGTACTGCCACAGCAGTATCTCTGGCTTTTATAAGATTTGTCTGTCTCCAAGCAAACTACGTGTGAAATGTATCTATTGCACATACATCTTGTCTAATGTGTAAATTTGGTAAAGGCATTTGTATTATATACTTGTATGAGATGATGAAGTTGGACCTCTTTCAAATTAAATAATCTGTACGGCGATTATATAAGAAATAAAATATATCTATTAACAAACAAAGTGAAATGTTTAAAGAATTTGAAATTGAGAAACAGACAATTCGATGTTCGACCTTACAGAAATGAAACAAAGCACCTTTTGAAAATGAATGCTGCTAACCCATAGCTGGAGTGACTATAATACATTATATTAAATTCAATTAAAAAATAACATGTTTAATTGAACAAGATTAAGTACACAATTAATGTGAACAGGATTAGAAGACTGGTTTGTGTCATAGAAACACAATCCTCAGTAGGTAGAAACCAATGAACTAATAAATGTTTTCAGCTTAAAAGTGACAACAAAGTTATTCTGGCAGATGTTTTTTTTTACAAATAAAAAGATGTTTCAACCTTTAATAAGTTTCATGTTTCTTACTTTTTCATGGAAATGTTGTATAATATTATCCAGTGGGATAGCTGAAGTAGTAATTGGGCTTTGAAAACATCTAATTCGTTCATGTTTGCTTAAAATTTATATATCAAATGACAGTGGAAAAAAAACATAGGTTATTAATGGTTTTCATATCCACCATCAAAGGGAAATGTTATAGCACATTCAGTTTCATTTCAAACATAAAAATCCTCATCTACCAGAAGATATTATATAGGGATTATGCTATTACTATAGCTGTAAGTTCAGATCAGGGGTGAACAATTTTGAAAAATTTAATAATTGGTTGATAAATTGAAGCAATTTTTTAAAAAAAAGTAATGATTGCAAGGTAATTGCTTTCAGTGATCAATTGTTGTGCAAACACTTGGTACAATGATAGTAAGTGCTGAAAGGCTATTATATCTACTTCTATTCTTGCCTGGAAGGCAACTGTTGGCACATCAGCTGAATGCTTATATCATCATCCTGCTTAAATGAGTGCGACATTAACTTATATGTATTATATTTAACATTACAAGCTGTTTTAAAATGAGTTTCTAATAATCCACCATGGCTAAAACCATGTACTGAATTCAGTCTACAATGACGCTGCCAGCAAGTTTCATTTTATCTTGACTATTCTTAAACATAATTTAAAGAAAAATAATACTACAGTTCAATGCATCTGCTTTTAAAATATAAACTACATTATAAGTGAAGAAAGGTCATCTAAGTAGATTTATTTTGAATTAGAAGCTTCTAATATTTTTACCTTAATACATGTTCTCTAGGGCAGGCCATTAACAATTGCAGAAATGCATTAAGGCATAGCTGTAGAAGAGCTTAAGTTGGTTTCAACGCTGCCATATTCAATATAACATTATTAGTCTAACAGACTACTGCACAAATCCACATTTCAAACTAAGTACTGTTTAATGTGTTAAAAAGCAATCATAGGTTTTAGGCTTGGTTTTGGACTAAAATTATATGCTAGTTTACGCAACTGAAATTGTTTGCAGTCATTTGTATCTAGATAGTAGAATTTTGCAGGAAAGTTTTCCAGGTCTAATTCTGCGTGTCAAAGCAACAAAAACTTTAAATGGAGAAACCTTCCACTGTGCTGTTCTGTTGGATTAGAGTCAGTAATGAATGCAAATACGTGCTTTACATTTGAAAACAATGTAAACCAATGCTCAAATCGGCCAGCTATCCACTTTGGACACAGTTGACTGAAGAATCCATCCTATAGCCCTGATTTCTATCAATGGGAATAGTAATGTTGTGCTGTCCATTGTGAATTGGCAGTACAAAAGGAGGCAAGGCCCAAATTACCAATGGGATTCTCTGTCCCTAATTTGCATAAACTGCAAGCAAGGGGGAAACTTGCATGGAGAGCTGGAGATCAGAAAATCTGGCAAGGCGGCAGCTTTTAAAACAGGGCCACTAATCATTAAAAAGGGGAGCTGTGACACTGCTAGGAAAGTGAAGAAACTATTCATAATATCCAGGTAGAGCCACATGGGCAACACTGCTAAGAATGCAAAGATCCTGCTGCAGCAGGTGAACATATTTGCTGCTGGGCACCACCTATCAGTAAGATCACATTTGCAAACTGCATGGAATGAGATTGCCACCAAGTCACTGCAGTTACCTAAATCTCTTCCACCTGGTTGCCTGAGGTTGATACAGGCGAAGGTCGTGATAATAAGTGTTCCTCACTTCTGCACAGTTCCTTTTGGAGCCATCACGACACAAACTTAAATTGAGAACTCCGGTAAGCTCTGGGGCAAACCATTGTACACAATCACTGTACTTTGGAATAAAAACAGAAAATGTTGGAAATACTCGGCAGGTCACACAGCATCTGTAGAGGTAGAAGCAGAGTTAAGGTTTTGGGTTGATAACCTTTCTTAAGCACAGCATTTCATGTCAAAGCTGCATGGCATCCTTTTCTCAGAGGAGCAGGGAACTGATCTGGAACAGCAGATCCTCAGGCTTAGCCCTAGTCTCCTAAGAGCCATTCCCCTGCAGTGCTTCTGCTGCTTCCAACATTGCAAATACTGTAGACTACTGCATCAAGATGGCATTTTGACTGCTACTTGGATAATGGCCATGATATGCATAGTGGTAGTTTTGTGCCCAGACACACTTTAACATTAGTTCAGTGCAAATGTTATTTACATGTTAGGTTTGTGACTGTCAGGAATTTCAGCATTGTTACAATGAGAACAAATATTTAATGTAAATGAGTCTGATGCAGGCAGGTATTGCAATCTCCTTTTTGGAGCCAAAATCATCTGTTGGGAAATTGGGTGTGTTGCTAATTGGATACACATGGCCATGGGCCTGGTTTTCCGAACCCCATCTGTTGCCTGGAAGGCCCAATGCTGAAAGCAGAGTCTCGGAAAATTTCATCCTATAAATAATTTTTATGCCAAGTCCTCTGGGAAAGACTCACTCTATATTTGTAATCCTGTTCAGAGGTTTAACAGGTGGCTATAGCAAATATGCAGCCTTGCATTAGAATTATTTGTTATTTTTTCATTCAAGAGGCCTTAAACCTTTGCTGATTTCACAGTTATGTTTGTTATTTTTACATTACCTTATTGGTTATTAAACTGCAAGTCAGTTGTCTGGTGAGAAATCTGAATCCATTTTATCATCATTTCTGCTTTCTGGCATGCAACATTTTCCTCTGAACATGCTTGACTTGAGTTTAGAATACACAAAGGCAGACATACAGAATCTCTTGGCAACATTTGAAAGTTGAACTTTTTAAAGAAAGTGCTTGCTTATATACACACACATACATTAAAAAGTTCAATTCATTTTTAAAAATTTGTGAACTTTCATGCCTTCCACCACCACCCCCCCACCCCCCCCCCCAATTATTCTCCTAAAGTGCTGACTTGTGCTCTGGCACAGGTAGGTATTCACAACACTTTGTTACCTCACTCAAGTCATTATTTTATACATGAGTACCTATGCAGTGAAGAATTAGAATTCCTCAGCTGTTCCACTCGTCTCCACTACAAACTCTGACAAGAGGCTGGCAGACTCTGCAGGAAAATGCTGGTGTCCTTGTTTCACTGTGTCTTTGTCATTTACAAAAGTTTGCTGTTTAAGAGGCTGAGCCACTGGGGTTCGACTATGGCTTGGCCTCCTGATGGCAAAGTGCAGAATCAGGGAGTTCCCATTCTTAGGCTAGACTGTGAGCTGGTGTGTCAGTGGAGAGATCAGAGTTGGAGAGCACCAGCAGGCGTGTCTCCAGCGTAGCTACTGTGACTTGGTCCTGAAGCATCTCAGCCCCTATGTGTCTAACAAGGGATCAAACACACACACTTTCCTGCGGAGCTCAATGAATTGTGATAAGGAACACAAGGCCAACAAAAACAGCTTGCAATCAGTTGGAAGACTAAGTTCATGGGTGGAAGAATTTAAAGAAGCACACCCACTCTTTCAGCTACATCTCTACACATCCAACTTGGAATACAGCAGTGTATCACTGTGATATTTCCCAGAACTGGAAGAGTGAATCAAAAGACAGCAACTGTCATTATAATCATACACAAACTTTTGAAATGACTGCAGCCTTGTAGTATCATTCATGTTCATCTGATTGGAATAAAAAAAATACCTTTGGTATTGGTATTTATTTTGCATCCACAAAGATAATTACATTGCTATCTTCATGTGAAAGGCACCAATAGGTCTAAGGAGATTTACCCCATTTTGTTTTCAAAACCAATTGTGTTGAAACTCTCATAGTAGATGTATATATCATGATCATATATAAACAGGAACTTATTGGAGTTATTTTAATATGCGTGAAAGACCCAGGTGCTCATGATTTATGGTTGTGGTTTCTCTGACTAACAGAACCTTCAGAACCAAACAAATATGTGTGTCTTTTTTAGATGACGCAGGTCATTAAGTGATAATCACCTGCAGTTAGATTTTGGTATTAAATTCACTTCAGTTAGGTATTATTTTCCTGGTCAGAAGATGCATGACTTAGGTAGTAAATGGAGGATATTAAGTAAATAGGCAATGCATTACTAATTTTTTTTATCAATGTGGGAAGCCCATAATTCATGATCAGTGTAGATGTGAGCAAGTTTTGAGGTTTTACCCGTGAAAAGTTTTCATGAGTACTGCGCACAGTTTTGGTCTCCTTATTTAAGGAAGCATATGCTTGCATTAGCAGTTCAGAGAAGGTTCCCTAGGCCGATTCATGGGATGAAAGCATTGTTTTATGAGGAGAATTTGAGTAGAGCAGGATGGACCTACACTTCTTGGAGTTTAGAAGAACGAGAAGCAATCTTACTGAAGTATATAAGTATATAGATTTCGAGGGGACTTGGATTGATGCTGAGAGGATGTTTCCCCTTGTGGGAGAATTTAGAACCTGTGGTCATAGTTTCAAAATAAGGGGTTACCCATTTAAACAGAGATGGAGCAGGAATTTCTTCTCTCAGAGGGTTGTGAATCTTTGGAATTTCTCTACCCTGGAGAGCTGTGGAGACTGAGTCGTTGAATATATTCAAGGCTGAGGCAGACAGATTCTTGAACTATAGAGGAATCAAAGGGTGGGATTTTCAGGCCCCCCCCCACCCCCCCCCCCCCCCCCCCCCCCCTCCGCCAACTGTCGCAGGCAGGACGGGAATATTTGGAAGATGGCCAAAAGTAAATTGACTTTTGGCCACTCTCCAAATTTTCCTGAGCTGCCGGCGATGATCTCTGCCACTGGCAGGGCCAGAAAATCCTGGCCAAAGGTTACGTGGAACAGGCAGGAAAGTGGTTTTGAGGCCAAGATCAGATCAGCCATGATCTTACTGAATGACGGACCAGGATCAAGGAGCCATATGACCTACTCCTGTTTTTATTTCTCTATGTTTTTATGAGTTAAAATTCTATTTACTATACACTAATAAACATCAGAATATGGAAGCAGGTAGTAAAAAAATCATTTTTCAAGTTGTTTATATTAGTGAATTAATAGTAATGGTAGTTCTCAGTGATTAGACTTCAAGGTTCTTTGTTACAGGTACTTAATTCTTATGATATCACCACAATACACTGTAGCAACTGCAGTACAGCATAAGAACAATTAAGATTTTCACGTGAATGCATTATAATCCTTCATTTTACTTCTGTAAAATGTCACTGGTAGGAACTGTGAAAATAGCAGCAAATGATACACAGCAAAACAATTATTGGAAATAAACATTTAGAAAATGTACACTTAAAATGATTGCTGTGTGATTAATAATTTCTTGAATAACATTTAAAATCCAGCCTCAAAAATTACTTTTTATACCAATATAAGTAGTTTAATAATATACAGAGGAAAAGGGAAAAAATGGTTCTGGACAATGTTTTTTTTTATTCAGGGATCTGAATAAACACCAGTAAAATCAACTATGATAGGAAAGTGAGTGTTTTTAAAAAGAAAACAGAACACTTTGTAAATACTTTGGTCGAGATCTCTGAAATAGAACCGTATGTGCTTGATCTTAATTATCGTTTACATATGATTTTTTCTTACATCTTTTAAATTATATTGCATCACATGTAAACTTTAAAGCACAATTAACAATAACCATCCATAAATCATTTCAAATGTCAGCATGCCACATGCATTTCAATTTTCACCTTACAGCACAGTGGCCATTTCTTACTTTCTTATCCATTCTCCCACCCTAATATATAGATTCTTGTCTGGTGCAGACCTGAGGGTGATGGAGCCCAGACATGCTCCATCTGTCTGCAGCTGGTGCCACTTGGTCCAGAAGACTTTGGACTACTGCCCTCAGTCACTTAAAGACACATCAGTACCTGCAATTTCTCCACTACTTGGCCTCAACCTAAGTATTTTACTGCCACCTCTACAGTTTCATACAGACCAGGAGCTGTTCTGGCCAAACATTTAGCAGACTCCGAAGGAAATGAAAATATGCAACACCATTTAAGCTTCAAAATAACAATTTAGAAAAGTATGCTTTTTTTCCTAAATGTTGATGAAGTCAAAATAATCACAAAGACATCACATCATCATTGTGTCCTTGTTCATTGACCTATATTTTCAATGCAATTAAATTTATTTGAATAGGGAACATTTAAATACTACTTTTGGGTTCAGTGATTCAGTTGTAACTGAATATTTAAACATAATTTGAATGTGTTGTAGGGAAGAATTTTTATTTTTGTTTGCTTTGCAATAATCCTGAAAGTACATATGACAATTGTTGTCACAAAGTTATTTTTTCATCATTGGCTTGGTAGGTGAAAGAAGAATTTGGAACCACTAAGCTACATATACTGCATGTCCTATTTCACTTTTAAAGTAATACAATACTCATCATCAGAAATATATTATTTATCCTAGAATGTGACCAGATATCATTTATTCAATACAAAAACTATCAAAATTTATGGCTATACATTATGGTTGCTTTGTGGGAAAATCGTCCATAAAAGGATTATGCATGTTAGAAAAAAGAATGCTTTTGTATCAAACCAAATGTAATTAGCTTAATGTAAATATTGGGAAGGCAGAGAAACTTTTTTTCCAGGAAATTATAATGTATTTTCATCATGATTTTCCTCCCTTTGTAGACTTGCAGCTTGTGAACCTTGGACTCTGGCCACATGCTTCATAGATCTCAGGTGATGAAAGGCATCTCAGAGTCCACTACTATTGTTTCTCGCTGGTCAGGTAGCAGTGGGGTGGGGGTATGGGGGAGGGGATGGGCCGGGTGCTGAAGTGAGTTACAGAATCCACCTCTACGTTAATTTACTCTCCTTACTCACTTCTACCTCTGCTGATTCAGCAGAGAATGAGCAGTGTTAGAGTTACCTAAAATTAAGGCAGTATTATAATTCTGCAAAATACAAATAGTAATGTGCATCATTAATATGCTATTTGTTACAAAGTGTGCTGTGGTTTATCGCACTGACAAAGTGCATAGTCACCCTTTGGTTGGATTTGTGGAGCAGCTTAAAATAAAAAAAATCACTCAGTCTTTTTAAACCTCAACACGTAGTCTGTCAACAAACTTAACCCTATCTCAAAATCCAGTTTTTCCATGGTCAAGGGCATCTATTTTATTATAAAGATAACTATGCCAAAACAAATATTACTTTTGAATCTTTCATTATCTTTCCCTCTCAAAATGGTCTAAAACAGCATGTGTTGGTATTAGATGATGCAGAAACAGCTGTCGAGCCTGACTGCACAGTGTCTCAATGTCAGCAGTTCAAAGCACTGGAAGACTGAAGGGGAGGAAATCTGATAGGTCACTGGAACCCAATTCCAAGGCTGAAGGACATTTCTTTCTTTCAACAATTGAGCTAACAACATCACCATTAGCTCCTCCACCACTTTGCTGCTTCACATGAGAGTTAAGTATTTCATCGTGGAAGATCATGCCAAATAATGTACAGTATTAAAAAAAAAATCACAAGGTGAAATCAGCAATAATGGTTGAAGAGGGCATGCTGGAAGTACACCTAAGTAGCAGTACACATTCGCCTCTCTTTTTAAATAAAACCCCTAGAGGTTTTAGTGTCATAGCACCCTTCATTAATGCTCACTCCAGTTTGCAGCCTGGGCATCATTAGCAATATCAGAAATCAGTAGGTAAAGAAGGGCCATTCTTCATTTTACTGCCTGACTGTAGCAAGTTGCTCAGCGTTATGTGCAACCACACAAAAAAAACAAGGGATTGCATTTGAAGAAATGAGCTTGTGACGCAGTTTGTCTGAAAACATGCAACATAAATCAGTGTATAAATTTCTGCTGAGCTACTCTATGTTCCAGTTGTAGGTTAAAACAGAAATAATTGAGAGTAGCTGCTCTTGTAAGTATATTCTGGTTTGTAATGTAATTCCACTAAACTCTACTGCCCTCTATTGGAAAAACCATGCTCAGAAACCATTATTAACATGTGCGAACCACAATTTGGATGAACTGGGAGAACACACTGTCAAGACTGGAAAGTAAATTACATTTTTCAGAGTCAGATATATATTTTATTTATAGAAACTATTTTAATGAATTATCTTTCATTTATTATTAAAGGAAGACCTTAAATGTATCCCACTAAAAACTGAAATATCAATATCAAGTAGGCCACATTACAAATAAGAAAATTGAAGATATCTATTTTTATGACTTTTACATACAGAATAATGGGAAGCTAAAATAAAACCTGTTAAGCAGTAGTATAATAAGCACAAGTCACTGATTACACCTTTATCATCCTTAAAATACTATCTACAACATTTTCGTGGTGTAAATATACTTTTTTGATAACTTAGTGATTTACTCAGATACACTTTTCTTTGTGCTTTAACTGATGATAGTGTTTGTGAGAAAACAGATTTATATTATATTATATAATTAGTTCTATTGTTTAGCAGGCTATTTATTCTTTTATGTCCTATATATTTATATAATCAGGTCCTCTTAAAACTAACTTGCTTATTAAGCCTACACACCATTACAAGAGAAAGACAAACTGAATATCTGATAAATGTATAAGCTTACATGTAACATGAAAAAGTAAGAAGTCATGCTCTTAAAAAGATAGGAAGCATTTTCCATCCCACGTATGTGTTCTCACATGGGGTATTATAGCATAGGTATCTTGTTCTGATATGATTTAAAGGCTATCACATTTGATCTGTGTAACAGCCTGAAATCCTATTGTATCAATTGTGTGGCAGTCCCAATGTAGTATGTAATTTATCTGTCCCCTTATATCTTCACTGCAACTTTAAAGTTCTTAAGGAAGAGGCGCTTGTTTTCAAAAAATTTGTGGCAGCTTGCGACCTTTAATTGATTATTCTGTGATTAATCACATTTGACACAATTTGTAGTTATTTAGCATAACAGTCTTTTCCAAAATTACATTGTCCATTTGTGTGCATTTTTAAAAATCTTCCTTTTTTATGTATTCAAAATAAACTAATTATCACATCCTTGCATGTGCTCATGTTGACTAACACTGAGAACAAATGGGAGCATGAAAGGGCAGGAAAATGCATCTTCCCCCGGGCAGGATAACTGTCGTTGCTCAAACAACGTCTATGCCAGTGAGAGTCCCTCTCCGCAACCTAATCATCTAACCAATAAAATAATTTCCATGGGAAAAGAACCTATAGGACAACTGTAAACTAAAACACACAAATTATTTACCTGATTCTATGAATGAAAGAGTGTGTGGCAACAAAAACATTACTAACCAAGATATGATTTAGGTCTGTGGTTCAGTCTGACCCCATAACATCAGTGAAAATATTCCATGAATATAATTGAAGTAATTTTTATTCTTAATAATTGAACATGTACAATCTTTACCTTCCTTAATCTTCAAGGAATCTGTTTCTGTACCAAAACTAATAATCAGATTACATGTGGCTTGCAAGAGATACACAGCTCAGGAGAAACATTTACATATTTAACAGTCTGTAGAATTTCTGTAAAAGGACTCCACTACCGAAAAATACACGCAATGTATAAGTTGCACCTTTTCCAGGAGAAAAAAAAATGTTATAATGGTTAAACTGTGACAAACTTTTTTAAAAATTGACATCATGCAAAAAATTGTTTCCTTTTCAATGTTTTTGTGACCAAAAATATTATTTCAGTAGCTCAAACATCAAAGAGGTCCGGGCTCTCATTGACGCTCATTTGGTTGAGGTGCAGTTTTCCGTGCTGGACAAATACAATGCTGTGCAGAAATAAAGAGGTGTGAGCTGAAGCCTCAGGATTTAATTTTGCTCCCAGTAACACGCAAGCTCCAGACTGTCAGCTGTCCCCTCGGTGAGCCAGATGCTTCCTTAGAGGGGCAGTTGCACCTAACATTTGCCATGCCCCTCCCACTCCCTTATCCTTGCTTTAATGGGCATTAAAAATAGAACAAAAAAGCCTGTAGATGGGAACAACATACATACACAACATGCACAGATCTCTGTACTCATTCTTCTGTAAAATGTAAAAACAAGAAAGGCTACCGTCCCCCAGGATAGATCCAGGCTTTTTAATATAGTAGTGGTGCCACCATGCATCTGACTCTCAAGTTTCTTTTATCTTTTTAAGTCACTCAAATATTTACAAATTCCCTAAATAATAGTGGATGTGTTAAGAGCTTGTTTTATTCTGAATATTGTTGCCATACATTCTAGCTCTGTGGCAGGATTGGACAAGGTCCCCGAGATGTTTTTCGGCTCTCTTTCAGAAGCTCCTCATGTGTCAGTAGCCATTGTTTGAGGTGATTTCCTCTTCCTCCCATATAATTACCAATCTGTCCATTGCTGCAGATCACTCTGTGACAGGGCACAATAATTGGCACCTGAGATTAATGTAAAAAAAAAAAATCATTATACATCTGTTAAATTTTACTTATTAAAACATCACCTCAGAGATATAATAGCCACTTCACAGAATTTTGCACAGCTGAAATAAAAATAAAGACATATAGGGAATAAGGGATATTTAGTTGTGAATTATAAAGCTGTAGCCAATCAGATGACATCATAAACTGTGAGAGGATAGTAAGAGCAGTTTTGAAGAGTCACAAATTACAGTGTTGAATTTGTTCCATTATATAGGGTTCATGCTTTGTTCAGTATGTCGATTTTATTATTGTTTGAGATGTATTTATACTGGTAGCAACTGACTATGCAGAGTGACTCCTTAAAGAGTGATGTTGTTCACCATGGTAAGAATATTAATGAAGCTACTGTTGATTGCCAATATTAGACATAATCTGCAAGTGCTACATTTAACCATTCACCAAATAACCAGCAATTGTTATAATCCATGCCAGAAATATCACGGAACTATGTAATTAATAAATTAGTTACTATATTTATCACTTACCTGACATCTTAACTTTGCAATAAATTGTATTAAACTTTACCAGTCTATCAGGAGAGTTTGATCATTTATTTCTGATGAAAAGTTTGCAAAATGTACCCATATTCATGTAAAGGAAATTTGGAATTAAGTTTTATCTGAATAGCATAATTTAGAAGTAACACAGTCTTTTCAGATTCAGTACATCACAATAGTGCTTCAAACAATATTTATAAATAAGCTGACAGATGTAGTAATAATAACCAGAAGCAAAATGAAACTTTAATTCCAAGCATTTATATTATGTGCAACTTTTGAATGGAACTTTGCTCAACCATTCTACATGTGTTCATCATTTGCATGTAAGAACTGTGACTAGATGCACAGAACACCTGGATTTTTAAAATATTTAATTCATTGACAAATAGGTAGCTTAATAGTGCCTCAATATGACTGGGCATCATTCATTATTATGTCTTATGTTAAAAACAATATTTAGTTTCATTTGATCTATGGAATATGCTTGTTAACTTCAATGCTTGAAGGTATGTCATACTGACTATGTGCATTGGCAGGAAATACAAGAAAAACCCTGTTTTGGGGATATTTTGATAAACTGCACACACGATTAAGCAATGTAACACTCCTTCAGTGATGTTAAATGTATTGTAAAACACCAATCATGCAGGCCACAACATTATTTTAAGTTATGGGAGGTATATGCATAAACATTATCTAAATTATCACCTTTAAAATCATGAAGACTAATAAATTAGCAATTAGACAGTTGCTGCAAATAAATATTTTAGCAAACAGACAAAGCATGGATAAATATAAAACAGCAAATAGATAGCACAGTTTTACTCTTCCAGTGTGGTTCATTTCACACCTAACACAGAATAGGAGTTTCAATGCTCTCAAAGCTTCTCTCTCTTCAATCACCCTCCCCCCATCATCAGCAGCTCCTTGGAGCACTGCCATTTTATGTGCTATATACAGCTACAGCATATATCTCCTAAGTTCTACAAATTGAATTTCTAGACTGAAGGCGTGAGACTGAATGAGATAGTTGTGATATTGGTACCTGCAATGCAGGTGTGATATTAGTATTTGAAATATTATCACACATGAACATTTCAGCTTTGTCAAAAGGACATTTATGGTAAAGTTAGCATTTACATTGGAAACACATTTCATTGAATAGTTGCATTGGAAACACATTTCTGTGTTCTGATTAGTTTCAGAAAATCAACTGATTGGAAATGGACTAGTTTTAAGAGCTGGCTGATAGAAAAGCCTTCTCCCTTTGCCCTTATCCTTCCAGCTGCTTGTACCCATTATTTACCTTGATCTCACAATTTCATACAGCATAGCTGAAATACAGGTTAAGCAAAATGGCCTATGTTCATCCACACCTAGTATATTTAGCACATGTGCAATATATTTTAAATTCAGATTTTTTTCATGGATTAAAGTAAAGCAGAGGCAAACCTGTTGTGCTGGCATGTGAACCAACCACAGGAGCATTGAAGTAGTTGTGAAGGTAACAGCTATGTTTTAGATATGCAAGATTCAGATATGTAATATGTATGCCCGTTGTGACTAGAATCTTGAACTGATTTCAAGCTCGTGCTAAGGTTTGAGGTTGGTCATGTGTGGCCAATCAGCCTTCTACATTACTACAGTAACAGCACTTCAAAAATACTTCATTGGCTGTTAAGTCCTTTGGGAAGTCTTTAAGTCATGAAAGGTGCTGTATAAATGCTAGCCTCTCTGATGAAGTGTGGACATTTTGGCAAAGTTCAGATGTTAATTTTCCAGATGGATATTGAATTCATCACAAATAGAGTATGAAGTCAACAACAAATAATATCCGATTATGATTTGGTAATTATTCTGAAGTTTTGTTTAATTCATCTTTTGGGGATAGTGAGAAACTTTTCTTCAAAAGATAAAATGAATTGGGTAGGATTCATGACAGCTGGTTTATTTGGCTTTTGGAAGGAATGGGTTTGGTGGGCTGAATGTTTTTTCTTCTCTTTCTCTGCTTTCTTAAGGTCTTACCGCATGTGTTTAGAATACTAAGGCTCAGACAGGAGAGAGATTAGATTTGCAAAATGCAGCTGAGTATATATATCTGGAAACCCCTTGCAATGAAACTGGATGCAGTAAAACTCAAAAGATGGAAAAGTTTCTAATCTCCCAAACTGCTCACTATGATCACTGAATGGCACAACATTCTTTTCATAATGAAGAAATTGTGGTGAAAATTTGAACATCATACTCCTTTGTTTAGTCCAAAAAGAATAGTGGAATGCATTTAACATATCATCGGAAACTAGTGCTTGCAGTGAGGAAAAAAATCATAGTCTCAATTTCAAAACATTGTGATTTACATTTCCAATGCAAGAATAAAACACAATGGTTTGGTAACTTCTATTGATCTCATGCACAGAAATGCATTACTTTATGAGTTGTGTAATAAAAATGCATATAAATAACATATTCAAACCTCTGAAAGTGTATCTTGCAAATTCAGTGCATCCTCCACATATTTTCTAACTCACACCAGAGACAGAAAAATTACATCTTTGTTAATATGTTTGGTGAAGTTGAAAATGCAACAAATTTATGATAATTCCACATAATCTCTACAATTGAAATATTGTCCAAGCAGCCAATCACATTAAAGAATTATTACAAGCAGCCAAACAGGAAATGAAATGCACTAAAACAAAATTACTTATTAAAAATGATACAGAGAATAAAGAATGGAGCATGCATATGGGGTGAAGGCAGAAGTTGAAATGATCGGAAAAACTGCTTTTAAAAATATGAAGAAGATAGTTTAAATATCTAATAATTAATCATAAAACACATTTAATGACACTGTATGATTATAAAATGAGTTTTTCAGGGCCAGATCTGTTGTTCAGCAATACCTATTACTCAAATCACCGTGAAAAACCATGTACACCTCATTGAACAAGTGCAACTTTTATGGGGTTTTTAGCAGCAATATAGGCCAGGATTTTTACAATGACAGGGTTTCCCTTTCTGCCATCCAAGGAGTGGTGAAAAACATCCCCACTGATACTGCCTGCACAGCAGCTATTAACGCTCCAACAAGCGTTAATTGGATATAGGCGGGACTTCTGCCCCTCACTGGTGGGAAAGTCTGCCTCAGAGAGCTGCTGGCCAATCTGATTGGCTGGCAGATCTCTAGTCTCAGCAGTGCCAGAAGCTGCAGTGGACAGGACTGGGACTGCAATCAGTCCCCAGAGCCTAAGTCCCAAGAGTCCAGGACCAGATAAGTTTTGGGGGTCTCAGGGTGGGGTGGGAGTTGAGTCTTAGGGCAGTGGGCAGAGGGTGGTTGTGGGGGTATTTCTGGAGAGGCCGGGGAGGGGGGCGGGGGGGGAGGAGGAGAGGGGAGTAGGACCTGCAGGAACCAGTCCTTTTGTGGGTGGCACCTGGTGATAAAAGGAGGCTGCTGATGGAGGCACCCCCCCACCCCCCTCACTTCCTGCCCGAGGCCCGAGTAGGGTTACTTTTTGTGCTTTCCACCTATGCCTGAGTTCCTCCCGCCAGCCTGAAAATTGAGGAAGGGCAGAAAACAGTCCTTAAGCGATCAATAATTGGCCAATTAAGGGCCTCAACTGAAGCAAGGACAAACAGGCCAGCCTAGGCCTTGTCCATCCCTGTGTAAAATTTTGGAGAGGTCGGGGCGAGCGGGAGCCTGGTGGAAAGGTCGCCTGAGAAAATTTACAGCCATCCTCCTGCTTACACACCCGCTGGTGGGGGAATGTAAAATTCTGCCCGTGAGTGTGGAAAGGTTCACACCACATCAAGTCATTTCAGTGATTGCTTGCTTGAGGGTGGGAGGGGTGGGGAATTTAACAGCGCAGCCTGTGGCAGGGAGCAAGGGACAGACTTGTCAGTTTCAGAGGAGTAATGAAGTTGAATGCTAGCAGAAAGCCATCAAGCCCTCCCACAAAATCTGGACCAATAATTTTGCTCCATATTAAAATAAAATCTTTGATTTTGTTTCTTTGGCTTTCAGCACGTTTGCTAATTTTACTCCACCTCGTACACCAACAGGCATCAGTAGAAAACACTAATATTTGTAAGGTGCTTTGCAATGACTAGCTAAATTGAAAACTATTGCCCACTAACTCTGGCATGTCATAAGATTATCTGTAGGTGGAAGAGGAAAATGGCAGATTATAAAATGAAATGGATGAAAAAAAAGAGTGGATAGTGGGGCGAACATAAATCAGCAAACATTGTAACCCCTGTCCCAATTAATGATATTATTGCTCGTGACCATGTCACTTATATGGAGTTAGTTTCTTTCTGTAAATGTTCACCTCTTGAACATATTTTTTAATGGATCTGCACTGCAATCAGTCATAACAGCTTTTGTAAAAGGGGATTTTCAATTGCACTTTACTTATGTTAATACTTGTTTGAAGTGCAAAAAACATTAACAAATCCGTTGCATTTTAAGTTAAAAGGCAAGGAAACATTTAGGAGCTAAATTTGATAGTCACTGAAAATGGGCAGAGGGATCACCATTAAAGCATACCCATTAACTGTAATGTTGCACTGCTTAAAGTTAGCCTGCATCTCTTAAAGGGGAGGTGCATTATGGTTAGGTCAGGTTCTATCAGTCATGCCGGAAATGAATCTGAGCTGTGAAACATTCAGAAATGGCACAACTTGGGACAGAGCAGGCTCTAAGGTTCTCAGATGCTGTACTGGATGTCTCGGTGGAGGAGTTGCAAAAGAGGAGAGATGACCTGTATACGCAGAGAGCTGGGGGTCCCTCCAGACACATGATCAGAAAGCAGCGGGAGCAGATAGCTGCAGAAGTCAATGCCAGGAATCAAACTTTAAGGACCTAGATTCTGTGCTGCAATGGCCTCACACAAATGGTCAAGATCAGTAAGTGCATCTTCAAATGCCATATCCTACCAACTGCAATACTAAACACAGACAATGCCCAATTCACTATATTCCAAGCATATCCATACCTTACGTTCACATACTCCACCACACTCTCACACACTTTTCACCATTGGAAAGTTAACATCCACATATCACAGCATGCACCCACTGGCAGCTATTCAGCCACAACAGCCAAATCACTCACCGACACACTTCCCTCTCTCTCTTGTGGGATGAGGTAGCACCCAGTCAGGGGGCGGCATGCCTTTTGGAGGAACATGTGCAGATCATTACTTGGATCCCCATTGGTGAGGCTGTGAGCATCAGCGGAGTTAAAGATGATGGTGCCCTCACGCCTAAACCTCCTTCACACATCTCACCACATGCTGCACCCTCTTCTGATTTACAAGCTGCAGACGTTGTAAAAATGAGCCTCTCACTTTCCTACCCCACTGCACCAGAACCTTTGTACCTTTCTCCTTGCCCAACAAGTGCAAACTGGTCATTCAGTGGAGGAACAGTAAGATGACAACGATGAAGATACACCATCACTCAATTTCACACTTGCAGCCACTAGCTCAGATACTGGCATTGTATGAGCTTTAGAGAATGGCAGAGTTGTGGTGAGTTCCTGGGTATCAGTGGGCTCCAGCCCAGGCAGGAGGCAAGGACAGCATGGGTGCCAGCTCCCCAGGGGATGGGGTTGCACATGATTTCCACTGCAGACAGCTCAGGTGAGAACTTTGTTAGGATAGCCTAAGATGGATATGCACAAGAAAAGACGGTGCATTGGGAAGCCTACCAGAAAGTGAGATCAATGGCAAGGAGCTTGGAGGATTCCAGCACCAACTTGGCACAGGACTTTGTGCAGAACTTGATATCTATCGATTCCGGCATGGAAATGACGGCCAACTTCATTTGCACACTTATGGACTCAACCATGATGCTGTGTCTGATGGCCAATGTCTCAGCATCCATTGCAGCCAAGCAGTAGCCATCCAACGCCCGAATGCTGCAGTGGAAGTTCAGGCTGCAGTCATACAAGGTCAGCCTGCTGCCATACAAGCTCACACTGTTGCCATCATGCATGGATTACAGTGTACATTGGACCTGGCTGGGTGTCACATTGGTTCAGCAATCTGTTCTCCAACAGATTACTATGATCACTGGCATGTATCCCTGGAGATTGACAAAGGATCCAAGAGAGCATGAACCTGCTGTCTTCTCTCAAGAAGACAGCATTCACCCATCCACACCCATTACTCTGCCAGTGCTCTTGTTGTGGCCCATCAGCCAACCAGCCTAGACTGTGTGGCCCCTTCAAAGATGGTACAGCCTATTGCCAGAGATATTTGGGATCAACCTCCGAGGCTGTATGTAATCTCCTCCACTAAAAACCATAAGCCATTCATTAGCTTTACTGTAGCCTCTGGGGTAACGTTGCTTACAAGCACTAGAACAGACAAAGGCACATGGAAAACAGCCAACTAATGGAATGCAGGAAGGTGACCAATTGAGTTTTGTAAACTATAATAATTACTTGATTTATAAGTTTGGTTTAGGATGTTTATTTTGTGGTAGCTTTTAATTTTGCATTCTAGACAAGCAGGCATTATGATGATCAATGACAGAGAGAAGGTAAGCTGTGAGACTGTTGATGAGTGAACACTTGAGTTGTGGTTACTGGTATAATAATTGGATCAGTTCTTCACATACAGTCTGCAAAGCAGAAGTTCTAAGTTATCTTCTCTCTTCCTCTTCCTTCTTAAGCTCTTTCTCCTCCTCCTCATGTTTCTGCTCCTCGGCTTCTTGCCATACAACTGGTGGCTCCTCACAATGTGCATCATCCAGCAGACCACCACAAATCTCAATACCCGCTCTACCAGGTACGGCACGGCTGTTCCAGAGTGGTTCAGGCCGCTGAAGCATTGTTTCAACATGTCAGGATTCTGCTCCATCACATTTCATGTGGCAGTCATCAGCTATATTATTGATGGATAGGCTTTGTCCAGTATCTATCCTTGGCTTTGCTATTGTGGTTCAAATGCAGCTGACAAAGTGGAATGCCATAGGATGAATGCATCAAGACTGCTGCCAGGCACACAAAAGTTCATCACAATAGTCTCTCCACAGCCACTGGTAATGTGGTCCTTGTCCTGCTCTGAGGTTGCAATTGTGGCTCCAGCAGATAGTAGATTTCAGTAAGAATGGCCTTACTGAAGCTCCTCCTGCTTAAAGCCTTTCTCCCCTCTCCCAGCAGCTTTTCTGTTCTGTGTGACCTTTGTTCATTCACCAAATCATGCTGTATTCCAAAGAGAATACCTACTGGTGCATGTGTGACTGGGAGCAATTGGTTTGACCAGAAGCCTTGAATTCTGTAAGAGGTCCTTCAGCACCGGTCCACCACTCCCCTATAGACATTTGCAACTGTAAACAACTACAGAAAGCACCAAACACTTGCAGAATCAAAGCAACATGCAGAAGAGATAAATCAGCAATTAACTTGTAAGTAGTTGATGATCCCTTTAAATAATATTGGTGAGGGGTCCTTCCTGCTGCTGAACATGTATTCAACTGGATGAGGTTAAGAGAAGGAATTAGCTGGGATGTTGAGTACTAAAGTGGCACCACTGGTGTCAAATTAGCATTGCACACTGACAGCCATCGTGATCTGCCAGCTCTGCATGTTTCTGATGGCTGGTCAGAGCATTCATGTGTGTTAGCACCCTCACCAATATGGTATCCAAAGTAAAAACAGAATTACCTGGAAAAACTCAGCAGGTCTGGCAGCATCGGCGGAGAAGAAAAGAGTTCTCCGCCGATGCTGCCAGACCTGCTGAGTTTTTCCAGGTAATTCTGTTTTTGTTTTGGATTTCCAGCATCCGCAGTTTTTTTGTTGGTATCCAAAGTAACCTGGCCTAAAAGTCTGCAAATGGCATGGATACCATTTTGGACATCTAAGGGCATTTGTAACACTCAAAGAAACAGGTGCAAATGGTCCCAATTTTGTCTCATTAATTTTTCTGCACATCTTCTCTAGATGTGGTACAAGTGCAAAGAAACTTATTTGGAAACCAGGCGGTTCAATCTTTGCCCGTGCATTGACCAAATGTCCTGGTTATATTGAATCTTTCATTTCTTTGTGTGTTCACTGAAGTAAGGCATGCCAGTGTTTGAGAATGGGACAATTTCTCACTTGAATCACCCATCCCAATAATATGCACCCTTGGCGTAGATATAGCATAAATAGATGCATAATAAAATTTTGCTGGCTTTATTGCAAATGTACTTCAAACCCTAATGTGGAAGATGATTCCCTTCTGCACCAATGTGACCTTTCCATTTCAAGCATGAGCCATTCTTGTGACCTATTTTAGTGAGACAGCCAGTTTAGTGATAACTGCTATCAAATTATGGGGAGTTTTATGCTGTGGACTCACGTGATTAGTAGTCAGGTTGGGAATGACTCAATGACATTTGAGTCAAGGGACATACAATCTTTGTAGCCAGCAGATAGGCTTTTGACTAGTTTCAAATCCAAGTCCCAGAGGTGAAAGCATTGTGTTGCAAATTCCTTGTCCCACACATTCACTTCATTGTAATTTTTAAGAGCATTCATTTAGTTTGTTGTGGGTGTAGGCTGATCTTGAATTGACCCTTGCTTCATTGGGAGGCAGTGATAATGAAACTGCTTGCTGACATTGGAATTGCCAATGCTTATGAACACTCTAAGTTGGTTAGAAGAGTGGTGCCATGTGTGATAGACGTCACCTTTCATTTTCTTTATCCATCCCATCTTTTTCCTTTACATTGGCTTTTCCTAAAGACAGCGAGGCTGCTTTCATATAGTTTCACATGTGTCAGTGATTCTGGTATCTCATCAAAACTATCGTTTTTAATGTAAGAAGTGAAATAAAGACAGAAAATGCTGGAAAAACTCAGCACGTTTTTAAAAAAATTCATTCACGGGACATGGGTTTCGCTGGCTGGGGCAGCATTTATTGCCCATCCCTAGTTGCCCTTGAGAAGGTGGTGGTGTGCTGCGCTTCTTGAATTGCTGCAGTCCAGCATCTGTGGGGCAAGAAACAGAGTTAATGCTTCAAGTCCGTTAACTCTGCTTCTCTCCATAGATGCTGCCAAACCTGCTGAGTTTTTCCAGCATTTTCTGTTTTTATTTCAGGTTTCCAGCGTCCATAGTATTTTGCTTTTATCCAAAAAGTGAGAGTTGTGAGAGTTGTTAGGCTATTCAACTTGAGGAAGGGGGGGATGAGAGGGAAAGTCACGGACAAACCTGATCCTGCCCTTAAAGGATTTCTAAACTTAGGATAACTGTATCCCCATTATAGTTTTGCTGAGAGGAGTCCAAAAATTGAACTTCTCGTCTTCTTGGAGTAATGTCCAGTGCCACACACCGAGGCATTAGGTAAGCTCTAACTAGAATTGATAGGCCAGAACTTTTTGCTCAGCTTGCGGGCGCACGCCCAATATGCTCAAGCGTAAAATTGTGTGTGATGACGTAGGGTGAGCGTCCCGCCGTCATCGTACACTTGCACAATATTTCGGTCAGTGGGCATGCGCGAGAGTTGGCAGCGTGCCCGCTGACAACTAAGAGGGCTATTAAACTCATTAATGGCGCAATTAACTGGGAATTTTCATTGCCCGTCCAACATTATGGTTGGCGGGCGGGCGGGCGGGCGAATCAGCCAGGTGGCCTTTGCATTTTTCAGGAAACTTCATCCAAGGCGGGATGAGGTTTCCGAGGTTAATTAAAAAAAAAGATTGAAATGTTTGGACACAAATTTCAGCATTCATATGTTAAGGTGACTCATTTTGATGCGTGGCGTTTTTTCCAGATTTTTCAATCCATTTTTATTGGATTTAATTTCTTCAGCTCCCTAACGCAGCTCTCTGCTTTCAGGGAGCTTTCATTCCGTGCTCCCCCGCGCCTGTGCTGACTTCAGCGTTCACCCTCCTCGCACCCCTCAGCCCGGCAGCACTGAGTCTTGCAGTGCACTTTTTATGCTGGCTGGCCGTTAATAGGCCAACTAGCGTGAAAACGCGGTCGGGGGCCGTTCCCTGGCCACTCCCAGGTACGCCAATCATGGCCGCCTGCTGACTCAAAAATCCTGCCCATAGAATTAAATTGGGTGTTCACAACTTAAACATTAAATAGCAAAATGTTAGCAGAAATGATTGTGCCATCATCCATAATGCCATTAGTCCAATGCAATAAATAATCCTACTTAAGTGTTATACTTCATTCTTTAGTATGATAGAAAGGCTTCACTAATCAATAAATATGTCCTGTTACTTCAATTTTCAAACAGGTATAGCAAGGGTTAAGTGTATATTATGTAAGATCCAACATTTTTCTGCATGCAGCTTGTCCACTGTTTCAGTAAGAATATAGTTCAATAAAAATAAAAGTAAAGCAATTAACTCCTCAACTAATTGCAAATATGAACAAAGTCCTATTTTACCTAATTTTATTACAGCAGTGTTTATTTATTATAATATTGTTCTCGGTATGTCTTTTATGAGAAGATTCTTGCAGTATTATATGACCTCAATGAATTGTGGAAATTCATTAAATATAATCACTGAAACCATAAGAAGTTACATTAAGCACTTCACTTAAAAAGAATGTATAAGGTCTAGAATGTAATTGTGGAATACACCAGATGAATGCTTAGACTAGACAAACAGATATCATTTGCTCTCATCACTGTCATTGGTGGTAAAAATGTTTTCCATTCAATGCGATGACAGATTGTATGAGGAACTGTAACCCTTGAACTTTCCTTCCTTTTCCATGGAATTGTTTTTAATCCATAAAAAGGTACAGAAATGGTGCTGGGAAATGAGCCTTTATACAGTCAAGGTAACAAGATAATTGTACCAGTTGTATTATTTTGCCATATTCCACCGTAATTTTTGCTTTCCCTTACTTAATTTATATTTTTGATTGCATCATAAATTCTCTAATATTACACAGATTTAAGCCTAAAATTATATTTAAATCATGATTTGCCATACCCCACAGTGCTATATTACATTGAATGACCACTCCAAACAAAAAGGGACAAAATAAATTACATTTTAGTAATTAAACAGTAAATAGCCAATTTCAATCACTTATTTTCCTTGGGGCTTAGGTGTTTCCGTTATTACACTGATTAATGCATTTGTATAACATTGCTTTGTGCACTATTCAACACAATTATTAACTCATTCATTTAAATGGGTTACAATTGTGTTAAAATGAATCTCGGTTTGTATGTCTAGAAACAGCAATCATTGATTGTTTCTATCTGTGAAATATGGTTTCAGTTTGATTGATAACCTCTCTTTAGAACAGATTCATTGAATATTAAAATATTTATTGCAGCACTAGCACTAGGACTTTAGCAATTTTTAAAAAACTGGTACAAATAGCTTGCTGGCACAGCAGGGTGGTTGGGTGTTACGACTGTGCCACTGAGCTTGATACATAGTGAGCTCATGTTCCTTGCAAGTCCATAAGACACTTGTGTGAAGTAACGGTAAAATAATTTCCCCTCAATTGAGGGAGAAAACAACCTATAGAATGTGGTATCAACATGCACTGTTTTCAAGTACAATCAAGTTGTTGGTTACAGAAGCTTGTGAACAGGCTACATACTTGCCTTCCATAGCTCTCAGACTGGCAAATCAAGACAGTGTGAAAAATTATTTTAGAAGGTCAGAAAAATATGCTTTTTGCATGAAAATAATCAGGATTGTGGTAAGCAATTTACTTCAGGTGCAGTATTAAAATGTGTACAATAGATAAAAAGTGTGATTTTTTTTAAACTTAGTATTCATCTTGTTCTTTTTTAATTGAAACAGTAACCTCTTTTTTAATTCCCCCACCCATTCCTTTTCCCTCCACTGCCCTTATCCTTTTCTCTAGGTGTTGACTTCCTTCAGTGGGTAGAATTTCACACATGAAAATCCTTTAGGGAAGAAATAAAGAAATTGAAATAAAGGTAGGACATTTATATAACATCTTTCATGTGCTCAGACTGTTCTACCAGGCATCACAGACAATGAATGGGAGTGCTGAAGCCAATTGCATTGTCATTACTGATGCACTGGCTGTAATCGGCTAACTCAGGACAGGTTGGGGACCAATCACAGGCCTTTGTGGTTTGCTGCTCAGTGCTTCAACCAGCTAACCCACTGGGGGACTGGCGTCATGTTAATTTTGAGGGTATTTTACTCAAAGTCAAATGAATCAAGTCAAATATGCAAATGGGCAACATCCATCACTGGTTCCTCCTAAAATTTCCTTGTCATGAGGTCTGTACCCACATCAGCAACCAGACAATTTTGAGCAGAACCACATTTTCATCTGGTGATTCCTTTTAGCTTACCATTTCAATGGCCTGGGTCTTGGATCAACTTTGAAAAGGCTAAACCAGAGCTGAAGCCTCCATCCAAAGCAGCTGCACTTCAAAATCCAATAAGGTTTTGTGTTTTAAATTCCATAGTAGTAAACCATGAAACATTTGAGAAGTTGGATTCTTCAATCTTTTGTTTAAATAAAGCTTATAATAGTGATAACGGAGCATTTTAAGTAGCTTGTTTTTCATAGCATCTTTCATTCTGATGGTATGAACTTTAATAAATCTAGTCTGATATGCTCACTTTTTCATGTACTGTAAATTTCCAAACCATAGATTTGTCTTGAATAAAAATAACATGAAGGAGACTTTCGATCAATACTGGAGCCCCTTAGATTCAGGTAGCAGCTGAATATTCTCTCTAACTTTGCATTTTGTACTTCTGGGTAGAGCCCACCAGGGAAAGGACTTGTTTTCACTCCAGGCCTCATCAATACCTAAATCCTGGTGAACAAGTGACACTGAGAAGCTGTAATCAATAGCTCCCTGTGCGTTTTTTCTTCTGGTCAAATGGTTCAGCACTACTGACAGCCTTGACACTTAGAACATGATGCTAAATCTTTATCAACAGCCATCTAGGTGACTGGCAAAACAAGACGCTGGCACTCATTAACGCTCGTGGCAATCTGTGAATAAACTAACTCCCCAATAAAGCTCTTGTTTAAAAAAGGTGAAGAAAAACTCTCTGTACCATGTATTGATTGTCTTTGAACTGCATTTAGCAAATCCTGTCAGTAGACTGAATTCAACAGTATTCAATGGTGGTGTCAAGCTCATTACTTGTTTTAGGTTTTATACAGTAGAAGGTGACCATTCCACTATGGCCCACTGCAGCAATACAAATGCACCTATTTCCAAATCCATCTTCCAATGTCAAAAGATGGAGTTACAGAGTCAAAGGGCTGAATTTTCCTGGCCATGTGCTGGTGGCCTTGCAGACAGGGGATCAATGTGGGGGGGAGGGGAGAGGTTTGTCCCCAAGAAAATAAGGGGAATCTGCATTGGTATGGCTCCCAGGAGCAATCCCAGGGACAGGCAGCCAATTAATGCAGTTAAGGCACCAATGAAGGACAATTTTGCAGCCTTACTGGCCTTGCGGAGGCCCCCAGCTTGATGGAGGTGGCATGCCTGTAGCAGGTTGGGGGCGGGTGTGTGGTGGGAGGTGTGGAGAGGGGGTGGTTGGTCTTCAGAGGTGGAGGCTCGTTGCCCCAATGACAAGGCTGTGGGCGGGAAAGGCCCTCTCTGTGCCCAAGTGATTCAGGTGGAGGGGGTACTCTGAGGGGCCTAACAGCTTTGAAACCTGATATTTTTCAAATTTGTATTCCGCCTCTAAGGGTGCTTCTATGTTGAAGTGTCCTCATGGTCCCTGATCTGCCTCAGCAGTGCCCGCCTTTCCCAGTGAGGCTACAAAGCTGCCAACGCTCAGATTGAGCCTGCAGAAATGAGAGTCGGCCTGCCGTTCTTAATAGGTAGCTTCCTGGAGGATTGTGCCATTGGTCTTGCTGCAGGAAAGCGCAGGCTCAGGACCCCCACGTGTTCCTGACATTGGGGTCCCAAAGAACATGGGCAAATCCAACCCAAAGTGTCCATTTTCTGTTTGGCTTTGTGAGCTCAATTTTTTAAGCTAACAGCTTTACCATACTTCTTGCATCATTTAACTACAATAAAAGCTAGGATCTTCCAGGATTTTCAGAAAAGTTAACAAATTTGCTGGCTTGCAAGATACTAATCACATGTACAATGATGAAAATGTCAAAAAATTAACACAGGTAACTGATTTGGACAAAAGCAATAGGAATATCTAGGTAAGATTCCAAAATGTTATGGACTCCTGAATGTATATACAATATTCACAAAAATGTAACATATTCATTACCCAGTGAATGATATACATCATATAGTGCGGGGACACACCATATAATGATACTGAGCTTAGAAGATTATGCATTGAAATCCCACTTCAGAATTCTGACACTTAATCTAGGTCAATATTTCAGCGCAATACTGGGGACTTCTTCGTTGCTAGATGTATATCACAACTTACCTCAATGTAACTTCAATTCTTCATTGTAATAAGGAAAATTATAAACTATATTAAGTGTTCTGGTTAGCGGGTGATGTAACACTTTTCTTTTGACTTGTCCTATCATAGGCTTGTTCTGGGTTTGGCCAGATCTGTTCTTAAGGTAGATGGGCCCAGTGTCTGCCTGTCTTTCTCAATAGAACTCTTCAACTGACTGCCTACATGCACATTTTTGTCTCTTGTCTGAACATAGCGATCAAGAGTTTGACTTTAGGGTTGCCTATGGTGCAGCAGCCAATTATGCCCAGGTATGGACTCCTTGAAACTCGCCCTGAAGGACCTCAAAATGATAGATCATGCCAATCTCGACTTTGTGAATCTTTACTGGGATGCTTTATAATAAGGTTCCATTGTTTCAAGCAATATAGGTAGAAGCTTCACTTCACTTCTAATCGACAATCCCAGCATGTGGCTGTCCTGTGAATCTACCCCCCGGCGAGCAAAACATAAGATTTTTTCTTACAGCCTTATGATTTGCAGGAAGGTAAAAGATCTAAAAAATAAGTAGATAGAGAAGGCAAAACTGTTTATTTATGATGACACATTGTCGGCTTATGGAAAAACAATTGTTGACACTTATTTTCTGATGCCCCACATATTTCTGCAGTACCCCAACTGAAAATTGGCTGCAGCTCCATAAATTTTACAAGAAGGGTCTGCTGGAAGTCACAAAATCCTTTCTGGATTCGCAGCTGTTTTGGAGAACATATTTTCATATTTTCAATTATATGGCAGCCAACATACTTAAGTATCCTGACCCTGAACCAGAGGCTATTCAGTTTAATTCTTACATTAACCTAACAATTTGGTTGTGCCCAAAAATGGCAGGCAAGGACATGGAGCTTGTGCTACAGTGATCACGTTAAGTTGCTGCTGGCCAATAAATAGCGCTGCCTGCATACTTGAACAGGTGTGAAAGGTAGTGTTATTTACTGGCTTTGGGCTGGGGAGGAGGGAAATTGAGGTTCAGTGACGTTACTTAAAGGCAGCCAGCATCTCATAAAGGAGAAGTACACTTTGGCTGTAGATAGCCTGATATGTCTGTATGGAAAGAAATAGCTGCAATGCATCCAGGCAGTGAACAATAGGAGGGAGATTCTGTTTTCTCCAGAGGTCAGAAAGCCATCCAAGCAACTCTTCCTACACCAGTGAGGATAGGTCAATGCCATGAATTTAGCTCCTGGGACAAGACTACACTGCCAAAAGAAGTTCAATGATCTCACCTCAATTACTATCTCCTCACAGCTGCTGCTTCAGTATTTATAATTCTTCCTTCTCCTGCTTCCCTTCCCTCTCCTACAATCACAGCACCACACTTCCACTCAATATCCTTTTCCTCCTACCCCTATACTCTGAACATGCTCCTCTCTCCACTATTGAAACTTTCATTTCCTCACAGCTCACATCTAACTCATTACACGAACTATTTGACCATGACATGTACACGTTCTCTAAATACCTCACATGGATGTTGCTACCATATCCCTTTCTTTCTTGCAGGAGAAGGTCGTGTATAACTTGTGGCAGAAACCACGATTGGAGAACGCTGATCCTGCCTACACATCCACTTCCCATACAAGAAACATGTTGATTATCACTGATTGTTGTAAGGTTATAGCCATGTGAGTGGCATCACTGGAGGAGACATCGCGCAGAATTTCTTCATATTTTATCCTCCTTTCTTTTCTTCCTTCTGTTCCATCCCATACGTTTCCGTATTGCAAACTACAGCTCTTTCTTCTCCCTTCAGATTAAAAGGTAAATCTCTTCTTCTCTTTCATGTTCAGGAGCTGGAGATGTGAAAGCCCCTTTGCCACTTCAGGAGAAGGTCAATCTTCCTGAAGATGTAGTATCTCTCGATCAGACCCTAACAAGCACCAGTTCGGAAACTGACACTAGACATGGTCTAGAGGGTAGCCTAAGGAGAGGTCTTCATATACTGAATTATCACAAATTGCAAAAGCTAGAGCAGGCAGCTAGAACACCACAGGTGCTAGTTCTCCAGAGGACAAGAAAACGTACGCTGCTGCAGAGGACTCAGATGTTGAATTCAAGGGTTCAGTATACTGAAGGAGGCTGATGGGCATACAACAGGAAATGGGTAGCCTGCCATAAAGTTTGCGTTTAATGACTCAGAGAATGGAGGAGTCCAGTTCAATCTTGTGTCAGGGTTTCATGCAGAGTGTGGCAACTACTCTGTAAACATGAAACGCATGGTCAGTGCATCCATCATGATGGAACCTCTGTTGATCAATTTGACTGTTTCCATAATAGCTCACATTGTTGGTGTGGGAGTTCAGACAGGATCCATCTTGGTTCTCAGAGTCTGTGTTGAAAGCCGTTTCCAGAGCATCACATCATTCCTGCGTGTGGTTCGCACATAAAGCCATATGGGTGCTGAGGGGCCGTCCCACGAGAGTGGCCTGGCTCAAGATACGAGGCACTCACTGTTCTCTCTGGATGACAGTATGCCAGCTGCATTACCACCGACTCTGCCAATGCCCTTGCTAGTGCCACATAGCATGTGCTGTGGCAGTTTGGACTATCTGGATAAGTTGCTGCAATCTACAGCGGAGCCCTCAAAGCACAGAGCTGTTCAAGCTTTTCCACATTGACCAAAGTGTCTCAATGGAAGCTCATCATCTTTTCACCTCCCAGCCTTTGGCCACTGAGATCACGTTCCCAGGAGCACGATAGGTAAACGAGCACCAAGTGATTGCACAAGGACAGGGCGAACCACAGACTGGTTCGAGGCTCAAGTTGTGATTGCAGCAGTTGATGTAGCTTGGTGACAGCTTCCTCTTTGAAGGGAGAGGACATGACACATTGTTTGTCAGTGAAAATAAGGCAGATGCTCTCCTTGAAGATCCACTGTATGTGATCTCCTGTGCAGTGCTCTCCTTTTCCCTCTTCTCCCAGCTGGTCCAGGTTACTCCTGTTCTCCATTGCTTCCTTTCATCTTCCAGTCTCAAAGGTTGATCTACTAGGCCATCTATTACTGCAGTGAAATGGTTACAAAAGCAGCCAAAAGTGGCCCAGCAAAAATCTCAAAGTCAAAAGCCAGTTGTACAAGTCAGAATATAGACTTAAAACTGTCCGTAGATTAACCAACAACCGAGAGGGACAAAGCAGTAACTAACCTCTATGTAGTGGACAAGACCTTGGAATAGTATTGAGAAAAGGCCCTTGCTGCCTGTTTGTTCCACAAGTTGTTGAATGAGTTTATCATGTGATGAGTCAGACATGGGACAAATTTTAAAAAGGAGTCTTAGCCTTATTTGAACCTTTTAATGAACATTTTAAACATATCCGGTGCATGTCCTGGGTGCTTATATGGAAGAGCTGTTATGATAAGGGGGGGCCTTGCATATTTGCCATGGAATATATGGGCATGCCCGCCATATTGGTCACTTAAGAGATTGTTTTATGCCTTTATAATGAGTACTGCACCAAAAAATTCTGGACTACTAAGCTTTGAACTGTAGACAAGCATAACAAGATAAATTCATGCAGAAACCTTTTATTTAGACCTCTCCTTATAGTAACCACTGTCGGTGATCTTGCTTAACCTGCATGGCAGTCATTAAAATGACCTTGAACTAATCAGTCCTACATTCCCTTACTCCCAAGAGCCTTCATGATTCTTTTACGAGTCCCTTGTAGTGTTCTAATGAGCTTGTTAATTGAACTCCACGTTTGCCCTTTGAGGACCATAGACCTTACAATCAATCTGAAATACAGAAAAGTATTTGAAGTTTTTTCCTCTGCAAAGGTGAGTTGATCCATAGTGTCCTTGGCATAATTTTAGCAAAAACATTGCTTCTCTCAGCTAATGACGACTTCTCTTTTGTCTTCTGATGAAGTTGGAAGGTCACTGTGTGAATTACGTGCAGTGAGCTAACTACGAAGGAATACTTGTCGGATATATGAACATAAGAGCATAAGAACTAGGAGCAGAAGACGACCATACAGCCTGTCAAGAACGCTCTGCCATGCAATATGATCATAGCTGATCTTGAGCTTCAAGTCCACTTTACCCCCTGCTCCCATATCCCTTGATTCACTAAAATACCAAAAATCTGTCTAACTCAGCCTTAAATTTATTCAATGAGTGTGATTTTTCAGCTGGGAGTTTGTTGAGTGAGGGAGTTTTATTCTAGTTTTGTTTGCATTTAGCATTAACTTAAAACAGTAATTTTTAAAGTTTAAATTTCTAAATCCAATCTTAAGTAAGGATAAACAAGCTCTCTACTAGAGAGCAGCTGTATTAAGTTAATTAGGTAGCTAGCTTAATCTGGTTTCTAGCAGAGCTGACTCATCTAAATCTCAGCTAGTCTAAATACAGGGGTATTAGCGCAACTTGTAACAGAGTGTGACTTCACAGAATGAGCACCTGGGAGTTTGATGAGTGACAGAGTTCAGTGAAAAGGACAAAGAGGTGCTTTGTTTTACCTTTGGTTCTTACTTTGGTACAGAGGAGGAAGCTGATTGATGAGGGACTGGTAAGTTATTCTACTCATAATAGTTTGTAAAAGTTAAGGTATGCCAGAGCAGCTTGACCAAGTAGAATGTGCATCCTGTGGAATGTGGGAAGTCATGGACGCACTATGTCTCCTAGATAAACATATCTACAGGAAGTGTCACCAGCTGTAGAAGCTTGAGTTTTGGGTTTCGGAAGTTGAGTGGCAGCTGGAGTTGCTGTGGTGCATCCATGAGGGACAGAATTATGTGGGTAGCATGTTTAGGAAGGTGGTCACACCGCAGTTTAGGAGCATGCAGGCAGGGAGGGGTGAGTGACCACCAGGCAGTCTAAGAGAAGCAGGTAAGTAGCGCAGGATATACTTGAGTCGATTTTGCTCACTAAACAGTTTTCCATTTTTGATACTAGTGCGGGTGATGGTCCCTCAGGGGAGTACGTGGTCTATGGCACCATGGGTGGCTCAGCTGCACAGGAAGGTGGGGGGGAAGAAGAGTGGAAGAACAATAGTGATAGAGGATTCGTTATTTAGGGGAACAGACAGGCATTTCTGCGAACATAGATGTGCCTCCTTGGTGCCAGGGTCCAGGATGTCACAGAGTGACTGCAGGACATTCTTCTGGGGGAGAGTGAACAGCCAGAGGCCATGGTCCACATTGGTGTCAACCACATAGGTAGGAAGAGGGATGAGGTTCTAAAAGCAGATTTGAGGGAGTTAGGAAAGCAATCAAAAAGCAGGACTTCAAAAGCAGTAATCTCAGGATTACTCCCGATGTCACATGCTAGTCAGCATAAGAATAGGAGGATGAAGCGATTAAACACGTGGCTGGTGCATTGGTGTAGGAAGGAGGGCATCAGATTTCTGAGGCACTGGGGCTGATTCTACGGAGATTTTCTAGTGTTGTTGGTGAGGACATAAACTTAATTAGCAGGGAGATGGAAACATGAGAGGGAACTGAGATTGGAGGGAAGCAATATGGCAACAGGAAGTAGAAAATTAGAAGATGAAATTAGAAGGCAGACAAGGCAAAGACACGCATCAAATAGGACCAGAAAGTAGAATAATGTTTAAAAATACAAAGTTAAGGGCACACTATCTGAATGAATGGAACATTTGCAATAAGGTAGATAATTTGAAGACATAATTGAGGTAAATGGTTATGATTTAATTGTCATTATGGAGACATGGTTACAGGGTGACCGTGACTGGGAACTGAATATTTAAGGATATTTATTATTTAGGAAGGATACACAAAAAGGAAGAGGTGGAATAGTGCTCTTAATAAGGGACGAGATCAGTACATTAGTGAGACTGAAGGATAAAGGTAGAATCAGTTTGGGTGGAGCTAAGAAACAGCAACAGGCAGCAAACGTTGGCTGAGGGTTGTTTATAGGCCACCAAACTGTAGTGGTAACTTTAAGCATAATATAATTCATGAAATTAGAGCTGCATGTAAAATGAGAAATACAATAATAATGGGCGACTTCAATTTACATATAGACTGCGTAGACTTAATTAGCATTAATGCTGTGGAGGATGAATTCATGGAGTGTGTATGAGGTGGACTTCTGGAGGATTACATTGAATAACCAACTATGGATCAGGCTATTTTAGATTTAGTATTATGTAATGAGAAAGGGTTAATTAACAACCTTGCTGTAAATGAGCCTTTAGGAAATAGTGACCTTAATATGAAAGAATTTTATGAGAGGATATTTTGTTGAAACATACAAAATTCTTAGAGGGTGTGATAGGGTAGATGTAGATAGGGTGTTTCCACAGGCTGGTGAGTCTAGAACCAGAGGCACAGTCTCAGAATAAGAGGCAGGCCATTTAGGACTTTCTTCACTCAGAGGGTGGTGAATCTTTGGAATTCTCCACCCTAAGGGCTGTGGAAACTCAATTATTGAGCATGTTCAAAAGGATATTAATGACATCAAGGGCTATGGGGGTAGCGCGGGAAAGTGGCGTTGAGGTAGATGATCAGCAATAATCTAATTGAATGGCAGAGCAGGCTCGATGGGTTGAATGGCCTCCCATGTTTAACACTGGCATATCCACAACCCTCTGGGTTACAGGATCCCAAAGATTCACAACCCCATTGAGTGAAGAAAATGCTCCTCATCCCAGTCCTAAATGATTGGCTCCTTATCCTGAAACTGTGCCCCCTTGTTTTAGGGCCCCCAATCAGGAGGGAAAAAAAACCTCTCAGTAGCTACTTGTCAAGTCCCTTCATAATATTGGATATTTCAGTGAGACCACCTCTCATTCTTCTAAACTCAAACCTCTCATCATAGGGCAATACTATCATCCAGGGACCAATCTAGTGAATCTTTATTGCACTGCCTCCAATGCAACTATATTCTTTCTTAACCTTCCATGGATCGCTACATTGATATTGTGGAGAAACTTGTGTATTCTAGCGATCCCTTGAATGATGCTTTCAGGAACTCCTTGCTCCTGGTAGGGCCATCCATGGTGGCAAGGTTGGAGGAGAGATGCCAGACAAAGTGCGGTCCAAATGTGCTTAACGGCAGAATAGAATAAAAAAAGACTCTATGTCTCACTGACTGTGGACACAAAAGAAGGCAGTAGCAGTGAGGTTGTCCCAGTCATCAGGACTCGAAACGTCACCGAAATCTGACCATCAGTCAAGATGGTGTGGCCCCAAGGCACCCATGTTAAACAAAGTCACAGACAGGCTTCTTCCAGGGTTTTTTTTATGGGATGTGGGCATTGCTGGCTAGGCCGACATCTAACATCCATCCCTAATTGCTCTTAAGAAGGTGGTGGTGAGCTGCCTTCTTGAACTGCTGCAGTCCAGTGGTGTAGGTGCACCCACAGTGCTGTTCGGGAGTGAATTCCAGGATTTTGACCAGGAGACAGTGAAGGGATGGCGACATATTTCCAAATCGGGATGGTGAGTGACTTGGAGGAGAATATCCAGGTGGTGATGTTCCCATGTATCTGCTGACCTTGTACTTCTAGATGGTAGCAATCATGGGTTTGGAAGGTGCTGTCTAAGGAGGCTTGGTGAGTTCTTGCAATTCATCTTGTAGATGGTACACAATGCTGCTACTGTGCGTCAGTGGTGGAGGGAGTGAATGTTTGTAGAAGGGGTGTCAATCAAGCAGGCTGCTTTGTCCTGGATGGTGCCAAGTTTCTTGAGTGTTGTTGGAGCTGCACTCATCCAGGCAAGTAGAAAGTATTCCATCATACTCCTGACTTGTGTCTTGTAGGCTTTGGGGAGTCGGGTGGGAAGTTACTTGTCAAAGGATTCCTGGCCTCTGACCTGTTCTTGTAGCCACAGTATTTATGTGGCTAGTCCAGTTCAGTTTCTGGTCAATGGTAACCCTCAGGATGTTGCTAATGGGGGATTCAGCGATAGTAATGCCATTGAATGTCAAGGGGTTGGATCCTCTCTTGTTGGAGGTAGTTGCTGCCTGGCATTTGTGTGGCACAAATGTTACTTGCTACTTGTCAGGCCAAACCTGGACATTGTCCATGCCTCGCTGCATTTGGACATGCATTGCTTCAGTATCTGAGGAGTCGTGAATGGTGCTGAACATTGTGCAATCATCAGTGAACATCCCCAATTCTGACCTTTTTTTATTTGTTCATGGGATGGATATGTCACTGTTTTGGCCAACATTTATTGCCCATCCCTAATTGCCCTTGAGAACTGAGTGGCTTGCTAGGCTATTTCAGAGGACATTTAAGAGTCAACCACATTGCCGTGGATCTAGAGTCTTATGTAGGCCAGATCTGGAGTAACATGCAGGCTGGGTTTTTCTGACAATTTACAATGGTTTCATGGTCAGCATTAGAATTTTAAAGTCTAATTTCAGATTAGACTTTAAATTCCAGATTTTTATTGAATTCAAATTTCACCATCTTCCTTGGTGGGAATCGAACCTGGATATCCAGGGCATTACTCTGGGTCTCTGGAATACTAGTCCAGTGACAATACCACTATGCCACTGCCTCCCCCTCTCCCAGGGTCCATTTATCAAGTCCTCTGGCGATGGGGAACTGGCTGTGAACATGGGAGTCTCTGGTCAAGAATCTGCACATAGGCAACGGATGCGTGAAGGTCATTGGACACCTGTGTTGTGACAGAGGTGTCTTTGGGCAGCACCATCTGTGACTGAATAATCGTCATCAGGTTACACTCTGCTCATCCCAAATAGGGAGGGGGGCCAGAAAAGTTGCCCTAAAAATTGGGTATCCCACTTTCTCCTGGCTGGAGACACCCCCTGCGGGAAGATGATCTTCGCGAGTCGAAGAAAGTAAACCTTAAATTTTGCAACTTGGAATGTTAAAATACGCCTGAATAATCTCAAGTGTGACTGTCTGGAAAGAAGAACTGCAATTGGATTATGTGAACTATCAAGACTTCAAATTGACGTTGTCGGCCTCAGTGAGACCAGCCTTCCTAGTGAGGGCAGCTGAAGGAACAAGCAGGGGATACACCTTCTACTGGAAAGGCTGACAGTGATCCTCATGTCCACGGAGTTGGTTTTTCCATTCGGAATGGGATCTGGGATGCACTGTCAGAACCCCCTAATTGTATAAATGAAAGACTCAGCTCACCTACAGCTCAGCTGTAACCAATATGCATCATCATCGCTGCTTACGTCCCGATCCTGGACTTCAATGAAGATGTCAAGAAAGATTCTAATCTGACTTTCATAAGGCCCTCAATGCCATCCCAAAAGAAGAAAAGATCATCCTTCTGCAGGACCTTAATGCCAGGGTTGGCTGTGACTCCGACGGAGAGGAACCACTGGGAAAAATGGGGTGGGCAAAGCTAAAGCAAATGATGCCCAGCTGCTGACAATGTGTGCTCAGCTTGCCCTCGTTATAACAAACACCTCTTCTGCCAGAAGGACAACATAAAATCACATTGAGGCATCATAGATCATTGGCACCTCAAAGATTATGTCACTGTTTGAGTCAAGGAGCTAAGTGATGCTTGTATCACTTGATCCATGCGGAGGACTGATGCTTGCTGGACAGATCATCAACTTGTTTGATCGGTGATGAACAACCACCTAGCACCAAGACATTGCAAGACTCAACAGACTAAGGGGAAGAAGATCAGCCCTAAAGCATCCCAATTGATGAGAGAAATTCCTAGTGCAGCTCACAACCAACCTAGACAATCTTCGAGCATGTAACTCAGAACAGAGAGATCAAATAAAGCTAGCTGTATTAGGCTTCTGTTTCCAGACCATTGGGTTCGCACATCATCATCATCCGAACTGGTTTGAAGAGGACAACGCTGACATAAGTGAACTCCTGGAACAAAAACCAGCAGCCTTCATTGCCTGGCAGAACAACCAAAGGTTGCAAGTCAAGATGCTAGCATTCCAACAGCTCAAGGCTGACTCCCAAAGACAAATCCAAAAGATAAAGGACGTGCGATGGAAGAGAGAGCCCAAGAGATCTAACAATATGCTGACCATCATGACATGCGAAGCACAAATCCATACAAAAGTTTAAACAAAATAACTTTCACATAACATCAACCTTTATTTCATTTTGAGTATAAATCTAGGTGCCAGTCTTTAAATAAAGTAGTAAATAGTTATTGCCACTGGTTGGCAAACCAGTAATAATGTAACACAAACTGAGGACCAACATGAGAAGTATAAAGGGGTGGGTAGAATAAAGTTTTCAAGTGGAAAGTTATTAGGATATTCAGATGTAGAAATTAATCTGGGCCTGCTTTGAGGCTCAGATTTGGCAGTGTGAGGATTGTACACATCTGAAGCAAGAGGCTCGAGGATTGATAGAAATTGGTTCTCGAACCTCACCTAAATAACTGAATACATAAAGAGCAAGAGGTGAACTATGAGGAGTGCATTTCCCATTAGAAGCCAAAAAGGTAACAAGTGTGTGGTAGACAGGGGCATTGTTCTTAACAAATACTTGGAGCTGAATTTTCCCATCCCAACGCTGAGCCCAAGTGCAATGGTGGGCTTTAAAAACAGATCCGGGATTTCCACCCCTGTTTTCAGTGCCAGTAATTTTCATCAGTGCAGGAAAGGGGGTGGATTGGGGGTCCACCACCTGCTTTCTCAACGTTACCAGTGTTATTATGGAAATGGGCATTTCGGAACTTTCACTATGGTGGTGGGTGGGTTTGGAAGGCAACATAAATCACACCAGCATAGAGGTGTTGTGAACCACTGTTTGCAGGTGTTAACTGTATGAAAGGCATGTACAAAAGATATTACCTACTTGACATGTCACTATGAAATGCTGTAACATAAGTTTTTACTACAGTGAGTGGTGATAATCCTTTGATTTATGAAGGTAAGTGACATTAAATAATGTGGCGCCAGTTGTGGCTTCTAATAATTGGCATGGTATCAAGAGTACATGGTGAAGTCTTCAGAAGCATTAAAGTAGATTATCCATGGATAAAGTGCTATTCTGCTTGCACAATTTTGAAAGGTTTGCCCAGTTTGAAATCCACTTGTGTGTGAAATGTCCCAACTGCTTTCAATTTTTCCTTGAAGTTCAGCTCACTATCTGTTTGGTTACTTTAAAGCATTGTCAGGTGGCTGATATTCTGGCTGTTTTCAAAGGTGCTCACAGATTCTGCTCAAGAGAGTTTGTTTACACGGCTATCCGGGGGAATACGACCTTGTTTATTTTGACAGAGTTATGAGCTTCTGAAAAGGATGATTGCTTTTAAGCGGCTGTTCAATAATGGTTTGCTTATTTTGACAGATTTATGAGCTTTTCAAAGACTTCCAAATGTTATTGTAGGGCTCGTGAGTTCTGTTTATAGTGAATATAGCGTGAATAAGTTGGGGGTTTGAGGAGGGTATGAAAGGTGTTGGGGTAAGGAGTGCTGAGGGAGGTATGGGATGTGAGGGGGTAATGGAGGTGAGGGGAGGTAGGAAGGGCATGAGAACTGGTCTCCAGAACTCGACTAATGTCTCTGTGAATGGAGGCTGGTTTTTTAACCTGGCCGTCTCTGAATTAACCTGCTTCTATATCCGCTTCAGCCTGTCTACTCCAGGATGAAAATCCTATCAGCTGGCATTCCTGCATATGAGGCAGGATCACAATTTCAGGAAATTTCCTGACTCCTGATTCTCCTCAGGTATGTAAATCCAGCCCTTGTGTTACTCTTCACAAAAAGTGGGGCATGGGGGGATTAGTGCAGACATTGTAGATATGAAGGACGAGCATGAAGTATTTAATGGAAGAAACATAGTAAGAAAGGAAACATTAAAGGATTTAACATCTCTGAAAGTAGATCAATACTTGGCCCTGATGAAATGCATCCTAGGCTAAGACAAGCAAGGGTAGAAATAGAGCAGTCTCTGACCATCATTTCCAATCGTTTCTGGCTACAGGAATGGTACTGGAAAACTGGAAAGACTGGAGGACTGCTAGCATTGTTCTAGTGTTTAAAAAAGGAAAAAGGAATAGTCTAAATAATGACAGGTTCGTCAGCCTAACCTTGGCAGTCAGCAAATTATTGGAAAAATATTTGAGGGACATTATTAATCGTCATTTAAAAGGCATGAATTAATCAAGGACAGTCAGCATGGATTTATTAAGGGAAGATCATCTCTGACTAATTTGACCGAATTTTGACTTGGAAACAAGGGTCCAATTAGGATAATGCAGTTGATGTAGTCCACATGGATTTTGACAAGGCGTTTGACAAGGTCCCACATGGCAGACTGCTCAGAAAAGTAAAAGCCAGTGGGATCCAAAGGAAAGTGGCAAGTTGGATCTAAAATTGGCTCAGTGGAAAGATGTAAAAGGGTATTGTTAATGGGTGTTTTTGGGCTGGAAGGCTATTTCCAGTGAGGTTCTGCAGGGCTCAATCCTATGTCCCTTGCTTTTCAGTGCTATAGATTTAAATGTAGGCAGCATGATTAAGATGTTTGCAGATGATACGAAAATCTGCAGTGTGGTAAAAGTGAGGAAGTAATCTGTAGACTGTAGGGAGATACTAATGGATTGGTCAGGTGGGCAGAAAAATGGAATTCAAATTGGAGAAGTGTGAGGTAATGCATTTGGGAGGGTAAACAAGGCAAGGAAATACACAATAAATGGTAGAATACTGAGAAGTGCAGAGGAATAAAGGAGCCTTGGAATCCACGTCCACAGATCCCTGAAAGGAGCAGGATAGGTCAATAGGTGGTTAAAAAAATGCATTCGGGATACTTTCTTTGAGTAAAGAGGTTATACTAGAACTGTATAACACTAGTTAGGTCGCAGCTAGAGTAGTACATACAATTCTGGTCACTGAATTACAGGAAGGATGTGGTTGCATCAAAGAAATGTACAGGGGTGAATTGGGAATTGTAGCTCTAAGGAAAGATTGGACAGGCTGGGGTTACTTTCTTTGGAACAGAGGTGGTGAGCACAGATTTAATTAAGGTGTATAAAATTATAAAATGCTGAGATAGAGTGGTTATACAGGTCAATAACTAGGAAACGTAGATAACCAGGTGAAGGAATTGGTAGGAGGACAAGAGGAGAGTTGAGGAGAAATATTTTCACCCAGAACGGATTGGGAATGGAACTGACTGCCTAAAAGTGTGATAGAGGCAGAAATCCTCAGTTTTTAAAACTTTCAAAAACTTACCTTTGGTTGGTGGCAGTGGAGACCATTGAGGAATCCTGAATGGGGCAGGTTTCAGTGACAAAAGGTGTCCTTTAACACATATCAGGCAATTATTCCACATATTCATTGGGGTTAATGCCTGTTTTAGGTGTGCTGAATGCTTAACAAATCAGCCACACAAATTTGCAGTCGCAATGCCTATGCAGATTGGACGCAGGATGTTCCACTGCTAAAGTGATGCTTTGCACCCATTTTATGCCTGAGAAAATGGGCACAAGGCATACTAATTTTAAATGTAATGTTCTATCATAAGTAGCTAATGAATGTTGTGACTAACACTATTTTAAGAGAGAATTAAATTTGAAAATGAAAATATTAAAGGCTACTTAGGAAAATGGGATTAGCATAGATAGCTCCTGTGGGGACAGTAGCACCAGTTCAAGCATAATGGCCAAATGGCACCTTCTGCCTCGAAATTTCCATTATTCTACAAAAAGATTGTGAATGTTTGAAATTAGAAAACAAAAGCTGAAAATGTTGGAAATAGGCAGAACGGATGATCTGATGAAAGATCCCTAACATATATCTGCCTTTTCTATGTTTAGATGCTGTGTAATTTTCTTAGAAGATTTCACTCATACAGTGCTCAGGATATGCATTGCAGAAGTCATTCACATACATTAATAATGTACTCTAGTTATGTTTACTTTATCATAAATTCTGCCATATTTAATGAGATATTTTGTCATATTTGACTATAATGTTATTCACTTTACAGAACATTTTAAACAGAAGATGATTTTTCTGTTTCCTGTGCAATACAATAGTGCAACAGCATGATGAGCTGCTCGAGTATAGAAACATTTTGTGACACGGAATAGAATAAATAAAGACAGTTTTCAATCATTTCTAGCCTTTAAAACTTATTATTATATGATGGTGGCCTGGGAGATCTCATAGTTAAGCCTTGGAATTCTAACCGCAGTGTTGTTGGCTTGAAGACATGATTTAACAGATATTGAAACTTCCCTTCCCTCAGAAAGAAACCTTTGCAAGTTCTGAGTTGAGTTTTTGAATCGAGCACTGTATGATTATACAGCACTGCACTGGGGGGAAAAGGGCAGTGAGGTAAAACTGCCAGGGCCAATCCCACCTTACAAAAGTACACTTTGTGTCATCTGATTACAGAGTACCATTGACTATAACTAAAGAGCAGTCTCCCATCCAATACTTTAGCTAGTGTAGAATTGGCTGAATCTGATGCCCACTTTCATACTCTGTACTATGCAGTTTCATGAGCTGTGAGATGGGGAAAAAATATTACTGCTGCTGACCTCAGCCACTCATACATGCTGATTTTCCTTCAATCTTTCCCTGCCTGCTGTGCAGGAACTGGGTAAAAAAGTAAAGAAAACTTTCTGCCTGCTCAGTGCAGAGAGGTAGAGTTGAAACATTTGTGTGTGGAAGCGTGTGCTGGCTATTGTGGATTGACAGCTGATGGCCATTTTTTTGGCTCTGCCTGTTTTCTCTGCCTGTTTGAGTGGATTTGCATGAATTTAGAATTTGAGATTTAGCATAAGGTTAGTTCAAAAGTTACGTCAAGCTCATTTGAAAATAAACAAGATAACAGCAGTGGGCAATTATGTTCTCCCAGTGGGATATAACATTAGGAGACCTAAATGGACAAAGAGCAGAGTGTGTGCCTGTGTGTGGATTGGAGGGAAGAAACTTTGTATAGTTTGGCCATTGAGGTTCATGCCTGTAGTTTCTGTACAGATTCTCCTCATAGAAAACACAGTCTTTCTGTTTGCACTTAATATTTTTTATGGCAACTTTCTCCCTCTTTTTCCCCTCTCCTGAAGACATTGGCTTCTGCTGGGATCCAGCTATCTATCCAGTCATACTTCATGTGCGAGTTATATGTGCATGTAGATAGCCAGATTGGATTCTAACAACCTTATGTGGGGACTTTGCAGCAGGAACCAGAAAAAAGCTAGAAGGAGCACAATCGCTTGGTTGGTTTTTCATCCCCATTCGTCCAAGGGCAGGGAGGGACCTATAACAAATGTCAGCCTGGCTGAGATAGTCAACTCAGCACAGACGCAGATTTACATCCTTCTGGTTTGTCGTGGTTCAATTATGAATTGTGTTCACTACCTGGGTCGCTGGAGGAATTCATACATATGTTATCATTACCTACGCAACATAAATTTGCCTCCAGAAAGATGAATCTGAAATGTTATTTTCTCCATTTTTCAAACATTGCATGGATGTTAGCAGAAGGCAAAGGTAAATTTTATGAAGGTGAGCTGCGAACAGAGAGTCTCACCAGTCTGGAGCACACGTCATGAACAAGCTCTCTATGAACCTCTATCATTAATGATAATGGACAGAAAATGGCGGGGACTGCATCGACATGTTCCTGACATGGCAAGGCTCCCTTCCAGGAGCGCACTTATTCAAAATTATCTCTATGGATCTAAATGACAAATATGTTTATTAATAATGCCTAAAACACATCCTCTCAATTATCTGAACTTGCAATTATAATGGTACCATTTCAGTAAGCAAGATGATCTGGTACAAAATATTATTTCAGCTACTGATGTCAGCTTACAGGGTTAGCTCTCATGGCTCCTCCCACAGCCCTTGCTGCTTTTGAATTGCCTGCCATTGCTGCAAGCTCCTTGTACGAGGCCATTTCTCCAAATTTCACATCGCGCAGCAGGGTCATCAACACGTTGCAGGTGAAGGTTGCTGAAGAATAGAATACAGAACACTGTTCAGATAGTTGACAACAATTCCCAACTGCTCATGCACATGCACTAATATAAGAACAAAAGAAATGAGAACAGATAAAATAAGATCTTCAGCCTTAACTCCATTTTCCTACCCGCTCCCACATCTCTTGATTCTCTGAGATACCAAAATATTTGTTCATCTCAGCCTTAAATATATTAAAAGATGGAGCATCCGCAACTGTCTGGGGTAGAAAATTCCAAAGATTCACAACCCCAGGTGAAGTAAATTATCCACATTTCAGTCCTAAAAGATAGGCCACTTATCATGAGATGGAGCACTTGTTCTAGATTCATCAGCCAGGGGAAACAACTTCTCAGCGACTACCCTATCAAGCTTCTTCAGAATCTTATATGCTTCAATTAAATCACCTCTCATTATCTAAACTCTACTTTGATATTAATGACCAAAGCAGTTGCTTTGTTTAAAAAAGGACATTTTCACACAGTTACCAATATTTTTTCTAAATTATTGAACAATCACCATGTAGAATAGTGTTCATTTATTGCCATACATTTTTGTGTATCACTTTAATACTGATCATTTTAACATGGGCGCAGAATTATGAAATGGTTTAGCAAGGTCAGCGATTGTAAATATTTACCAAAACGTACTACATTTGTTCTCTTTGGTAAAAAATATAATCTAGCAAACACTGTTGTATTCATTTAGATGGCACATTTGATGTACAGAAAGTTGTAAAGAGCAGATGTGAGAAAATACAAATAAAAGTAAAAGCTGGAAACACACAGCAAGCTGTTCAACATCCACAAAAAGAAAACATTTGGCTATGTAGATTTTCTCAGAAATGACACAATAACCTGATTTTCTCTTTACAAACACTGACAGACGCATTGTGCATTTTTTAGCTTTTTTGGCGCTTATGTAAGCAGCTAGTCTGATATAGAGGGGATCAATGACTGGTATGGGATAACAGAACCCTGGGTTCATTTTAGAAATAGGCAGATGCTGTAATAAGGGGAATGAATAAGGGTTTTTAGCTTGGAAAGAGGAGATCAAATGGACCAAAAAACTTTCTTTATCTGAAGTTATTTTGTGGCCTTCAAAGGACAGTCGATCACTACATATTTTAGATCCAAAGCAATGGCCTGGGTCTTCTGAGGAACGGCAATCAGCGTCTCAATGCTGGTCCACATTTCCTGCCGGATCTTCCGAGCCTGACTTTCCAAGAAATGCGGAGCACAGAGTTCCTCAGAGAGGTCCATTGCAGCCAAGTAGAGTCAGGGGGGAGACAGAACACATGCCCCTTTTACAACACTAGCTACTGTATGTTAAGTTTAAAGGTCCAGTTTGAACGTTAGTAAATGGATGAACGGATGAATGTTGGTGAATGGGTGAGTAGATGAATGAGTGATTGTGTAGGGTAATAGGGTGGGTAGGCGGGCGAGGAAACCGGGTAGGTTGGATGAGGTGGGTAAGCTGGTGGAAGCAGGTAGGGTGGCAGTGAGTAGGCTGGCAAGTGTGTGAAGTGGCAGGTGAATGAGGTGGAATGTGAACAGGGTGGCAGGTGCATGAACTGGAAGATGAGGAAGATAGCAGATGGTTGAGGTGGCAGATGGGTAGGGTGGCAGGTAGGCCAGATTTGGGAGGGTAGTCAGGTCGGAGGCTAGTCAGGTTGGTTCGGTGGGGGTTGGGGAGGGTAGTCGGTTAGTTGAGAGGGGTAGTTAGGTCGGGGGGGGGGCAGGAAGGTCAGGTGGTAGTTGAGGAGCCATGGGGGTAGATGGGGTACTGAGGGGCAAGTTGGTGGCTCAGTGAGAGTGATTTGAGGGTGGTGGGGAGAGGTCAGTTGTGGAGTTAACCAGGAGTTAAGATTGCATTTTTCCTGTCTAACATTTCCTGAGTAATTATTCAGATAAGTACCTCGAACTGTCCAAAGTTGCTGACACTAACTCAGATTCAGAGGCATTCACATAGAGTCCCAGGGAGCAAGGGAATTGACCACTGAAGTTCAAACTTCCTGGGCAAATCCTATGGAGGTCAGCGCATCAGAACTTCCACAAGGTCCCGATGTGCACCTTGGATCCTATGTCCGGCACCTGACGATCCGGAGACCGGAAGATTGACCTGCTGTTTATGTAAACAGATTAAGCACATATCTAGATTCTACAAGCAGCCAATAGGAAAAATAATTTGGCCTAGATATTTGGCTGTGCAGCACCAGTTTTCAGGTATTAAATGGTCTTCTAAGCTTCCAAGGTGGCAGACAGGAAACACGTGCATTATGAGCTAAAAGTGTGCTGGCTGCCATATTGGTCAGCCTGCAGCTCCCATGTTTGAAAGGGCTTAGATCTTTTCCATATGCAAACAGCAGGCTTGATATCTGTTTAAGATCCCCACCATAGTACTGGTTTGTCCTGGGACAGTCGGTGCCAAGCAAACATGTAGGAGTGCTCCTCCCGGCCTTACGTTAAAAGAATGCCAGCTATTGCCAGCTCCTTCTTTTCCACCCAATTTTCATTGTTCCTTCCCTGCCTTGTTGCTGCTCCCCCCTCCCATTCATGTCTGCATCCTCCCTGAATTCCTGCCTATCCCCCGGTTGTTCTCACTCCCTTTCCCCAATTGCTGCCCCTCATCCCCCCAGAACCCTGTCTCTTATTCCTCCCACTCCCCCTCAAACATTGTCCCTTCCCTCCAGATTGCTCCCACGTCCTCCCTATCCCTGCTGAGTTCTCTTCTCAGATTGTTGGCGGTTCCTCACTCTCTCCCCCAGTCCCTGTTCCTCCCTCTACCCACCACTATTGCTGACTCTCCCTGATTGTTTCCTGTGCCTATATTTCTAGGCCCATGTACCAAAGGCAGCAGCACTGGTGGGTATGGGTTACTTGTGAAATGTGCATCAATCTGTTACTAAAGAGCATCGCCATTGGTGCTCATTCGTGAGTTATCTGGCAGCACCAGTTGTGTAGATAGTATAATAATTACATAGCCCTGATATTTCAAATATACCTTTACAATCAATGATAGTTTATGATATTTGTTGGTCTATTTTTTGTTTACAGGGTGTGGGCGTTGCTGGCAAGACCAGCATTTAAAGTCAATCCCTAATTACCCTCGAGATGGTGGCGATAAACTGCTTTCTTGAAACACTACAGTTGTGGCAACACCACAGTGCTGTTAGGGAGGGAGTTCCAAGCTACTAACCCAGCAATGATGAAGGATTAGTGATACATTTCCAAGTCAGGATGGTGCGTGACTTGGAGGGGAACTTGCAGGTGATAGTGTTCCCATGCGACTGCTGCCTTCTAGGTGGTACTGGACTTCTAGACTGTAATATTGGGTTCTGATAACTGTAACTCGCTCAATTTTTGCTCTTATTATTTGTGACATAATCAAAACATCTTAAGTGTATAACATATAAACACAGAGAAAATACTTAACATTTCACTGGCGCATACAATAAATTATGCTGTTCAAGTCATGTGATACTACAGTATATGAGTTCAAACTAAATGCCTGGATCACTGGAACATGACATGCTTTGCTGTTTGTCAAGACATCTGCTATTGATAAAAAGAATTACCCCTCCCCCACAATCTCCAGCTTCAGAAAGGAAAAAAGCAGGACTGAGTTTCAAATTTCGCTCTTGTGGGGTGAAACTTCATCTCAACTCCTTGATATGCAACTGCTTTGCAACATACCCAGCCTTTGCTTTAATCGAGAAGTACCATGTTCATAATCTCATGCATTTTTCATAATCTCGCTCATTTTTTATTCTCTATATACTTACTCATCTTTTTATAAAGGATCCCAGATTCCACAGATTTTTTAAAAAATTATATCACTCTATGGTTTAATGGTGGCCACTTTATAGCATCATAAGGCAGCTTTGCACTTAGTATTTAACTAATTTAATAGAATTTAAAACATGACCAACTGTGACTAATGAGACCTTCAGCAAACATGGGATGAAGTCAATATACTCCAGGTAAAGTCTTTGTCAATCAGAGCAATTAAAAATAGTCAATTACAAAGTACTGGAAATAAACAGGTATATTGACTTTTGAAAGTGGAAAGAGAGGTTAATAAAGGGTGAAGACCCTTTGCTAGAAATGATGTAGTACAGACCCATTTTACAGGCTGACCAAAGAATGGAGGTAAAGGGCAAGAATACAGACTTGCTACCTACTTTTATATAGGCTTTAATAGCACTTAAAATGTTAGAGGTAAAAATTGTTGATGACATGCAAAAGCCTCTCAGTCAGATTGCTGCATGGCATTAAAAGTAGAAAATGTGAGAAGAAAATCTCCAATGTGGAAGGGATATAAATGAAGAATCAGGACAAAAGAAAAAAAGACTTGCATATAGTGTCTTTAATGATCTCAGGATATCCCAAAGTGCTTTTGGGCAATGAAGTACATTTTGATGTGTAGTTGCTAATGTGCTGTAGCCTGGTAGCCAATTTGCATACAGTAAGCTCCCACAAACAACGTGATACACAAAGGCCTAGATAATCTATTTTAGTGATGTTGGTTAAGGAATAAATATTGAGCCAGGACACCAAGGACAACTCCGCACTAATTTTCAAAATGATGCCATGGGATCTTTTATATCTAACCAAAAAAGCAGATGGGCCTTAAGGTTTTATCTGGAAAACAGCACCTCTAACAGTGCAGTACTCTCTCAGTAATGCATAGGAGTATCAGCCTGTATTTTTGTGTTCTCGACTGAAAAACAAGAAATGCCTATGTTTACATGTTTCTTCCTCATAATTCAGAAACATTTCAAATTGTTTTGTACATAATGGATTACTTTGAACTGCAATTACGCAGAATGGAAATAGATCATTAAGTGGGAGGAAGTTCGTGTACTGTATAAACACCAGCATTGGCCAGTAGGGCCAAATGTGCGGTGACTTTGAGCTGTGCTACAATTCTCTATAATGTGGCAGCCATTTGGACACAGTAATGTTCCACAATAGAAATCCAATAAATGGCCAGTGAATCATTCTGGTGCTATTGGCTGAGGGAGGAATCTTGGCCATGATGTCGGATCTCCTTGCTTTTCTTCGAATAACATCTCTCTGAGCCACTGAAAGAGCCAACTGGGTGTTGGTTTGCTGTGTCATCCAAAGGACATCACGTCTTTCAGTACTGCACTGAACACTGGTCTTGTTCTTGTGCTGAAGTCTTGGGAGTGATTAGTGAATTCACAACCTACACACCCAATGAAAGAATGTTACCTACTGAGCAAGATCAATCTTGGAATGGAAAATCTAAGATCTGAAGTCCTGATATCAATACTTAGATCACAGGAACAAAGATAAAGTAATAGATGACACATGAAGCGTGATTTTATGCTTCTGTGCTCAGAGTGAGAAGCTGTACTCACCTGAGTATGGCTAGGGGTATCAAAGCTGCAATGTTGTAGTCCTAATCTGACTTGCACTACCTCTTGAGTATGGGGCCATAGAATCACTTGACTATTCCATGAGATTACTTTGAAGTTTGCTAGAACAATGTGAGATGCCAAAGATGGTAAAGTGAGAGTGAGAATGGGGACTGAAGCTAAAAGTGTAGGGGAAGCAAGGTCAGGATCAAGCTCAGTGAAGCATTCATTCAACCTATATCTGGTCTTCCTAATGTAGATGAGACTGCAGCAGAAGCTGCAAAGTCCTTGTTTTGTCTACCTGATTTCTTCATTTACATTCTATTGTGCTGTCTTCCACCTTAGACCTACTTTACTTACTAGTTTTTTGAATGCTTTTTCACTGGAGTCATCCTTACACATTCAGCCCTTTGTTCCTCTTTTAAGTATTTATAAAAATGCTTACAAACTATTAAATCCGTTAGTTGCCTCTTTACTGAAGCTGTTAGCAACTGTTAACTTTTACTTGAAGTTCTCCCCTCTGCATTGGTGAGGCTTACAAGAGGGATTTCCTGTCTCCACTGTATTATTCTGACAGAAGGATCACCACCCAGAATATGAAACACCCTTTTTCTTTCACATGCTGTCAGAATTCTTGTGCATTTCTCAGCCAGGACAACAATGGGGGTGCCACAACTGGTTCTAGAGGGAATATAGAAGAAGCAACTATAGCTTTTCCTTCCTGACTGTTACCAAGCACTTTGGAAAAATGTGTTTCCATGTGTGTTTCACAATGTACAAAGGAGGAATGCGTAAGAGTTGTGAGTGTGTATCCCTACCAGTGTGGGCTGAGTATCCCAGCAGAAACTGGTCATTTCCAAATGAGAGTTTTTTATTTAAAAAAATATATTCATACAATTTGTAAAAGCACATAACAATTCAAATTTGCAATAACGTAGGCCAGGATTTTTCGCTGAGTGGGTGGGCACGTGCCTGATCTGCTTGAGCGTAAAATGACGTGTGATGACGTCCAGTGAGCGTCCCGACATCATCGCATGATATTTCAGTCGGCGGGCGCAAATGGGAGTCAGCAGCACACCCACTGACAGTTAAAAGGCTTAGTAAGGCCATTAACAATCGAATTGATTTAAATTTTTCGCTGCATTACGGTTGCCTTATGTTGGCGGGCAGGCAAAAAGGTCAGGCAGCTTTTGCATTTTTAACGAAACATCATCCATGGGCAGGATGAGGCTGATCCCTCATTAAAAAAAAATGAAAAAAAAATGTCATCCTAATTTCTAACATGTCCCTGCTCAAGTGACAGAGTCACATGAGGGGTCATGTTTGCTAATATTTTAAAAATCTTTATTTTTTATTTTCAAAGCCGTTCATCTCCCCGAGGCAGCTCTGGCCCTCAGGGAGCTTTTCTCCACATGCGCGCAGTTCGCACTCGCCCTCCTTCACCACACCCCACCAACACAGGCAGTGCTGAGCGCTGCAGCATGTATTTCATGCTGGGCGGGCCTTACTTAGCCTGCCAGCGTGAAATCGTGGTCTGGCCCCGATCGTGGGCGGCGCCCCGTCCAACAAGGGCAAAGCTCTGCCCATAAAATGCAATACTTTATGCGCAATACAAAGTGTAATACAGTTCAATTTCTTTCAATATGGTACGTAGCACTCTGAAGTTCCTTACTCCACTTATGAGGATATTTACAATATACATTTACATTTCATGTCAGACATTCTCTGAAGCATACAGCATGAGGGTTTTTAAACACTCATTCCAAGCCCCTTGGTGTTCTATGGCAGGTGTCCTTAGACTGTGGCCTTTCCCTAATGGCCCTTTGCAATAGCTGCCTCAAGCTTTATTGTATCCCTCAGCACATGGCTTGAACTTTGGAACTACTGATCTGCAAACTCAGTGATGGACAATTCTTTTCACTTGAAGACTAGCAAGTTTTGGACAGCCCAAAGAGCATCGTTTACCATATTGATGGTATGCCAGCAGCAGCTGCTGTTTGTCATGGTATGTGCTCTGGGAACAGCCTGTATTGCACAGAACCCTGTGTTATGGAGCTGCCTGGGATGAACCTGAATACAAACCATAGCATCTCTCTCCAGGCTAGCTTTAAAAAGGCACATCTAAGAAACAGGCGGGCTTGTGGTGGCATCAAGACCCTGATGCATTTGACTGCAAGAGGCCTTCTCAGGGTGTTCAGGGAAGAGCTCAGGAAGATTCAGGGGCTACAAACTAAAGTCCACATGGATCCTGGAGCAACCCCCAGATACCTGAAGGTGAGACCAGTCCCCAGTGCATTATGAGAAAAGGTGGATATTGAATTGGACAGGCTGGAAAGGCTGGCAGTCTTACAACCTGTACAATTTTCCGAATGGGCAGTGCCCATAGTTCCAGTACTAAAACCTGACCACAGTGTGCAAATATGCGGGGACTACAATTTGACCATTAACAAGGTCTTGATAGGCACCATATACCAAAAATTGATGAATTGTACTCCAAGCTGGCAGGGGGCTCTGCATATGCGAAACTCAACAAGAGCCATGCTTACCAGCAAGTCAAACTAGAAAAGGCGTCTTGGGATTTTGTGACTATCAACACATATAGGGGGTTACACTATTGTACCAGGATACCCTTTGGAGTCTCATCAACTTGTGCCATTTTTCAACAGACTATGGAAAATTTCTTCCTAAGCTCTTCCCCGAACACAGAGGCATACTTCTGTAATAATCCTTGCAGATCTTTCATTCTGAGTTGAAGAATCTCAGTCCACCCCAACTTAATTTCCTCAAGCCAGTTCCAATCAAGTAGAGTTGGACCCTCCCCTGCTACCACTATCAGGGGTAGGTTAGCAGACTGGTTTCCAAACTGTACTGGAACATTGCATATACTTTTTATTTATAAGTTTTTGCCAGTATATGTCTTTAGTCTGGCATGCCTTTAGACTACCCCATGTGGCAATTTATCTCGATGATGTTCTAGTAACAGGACTAACTGATGAAGAACACCTGGCTAACTTGGAAGAGGTATTGAAGCATTTCTCATAAGCTGGAGTGCACTTGAAAAGGGAAAAATGTATCTTCCAAGCAAAAGAAGTGATTTACCTGGGTCATAGGGTCGACCGCAGGGCCTTCACCCAGTAGAAGACAAAATGAGAGCTTATCATGAGGCACCAGCCCCGAAAAATGCCCTTTTTGGGAATGGTTAACTACTACGGTCATTTTCTCCCAAATTTGTTGACAGTACTGGCTCTGTTATAGGGGTTACTCAAGAAAAGCCACAGGTGGACTTGGCAAGCCCTACAACAACAGGCTTTTACGGTAGTAAAGCAGTTACTACATTTATTGGCCCTGTTGGTAACATTTCGACTCAAAGAAAGAATTGATTTTAACCTGCGATGCACCCCCTTACAAAGTAGGGGCAGTACTCTCCCACCAAATGGCTCCAAATGGCCCATTGGTTATGTCTCAAGAACACTCACTGTGGCAGAACAAAGATGCTCACAAATAGAGAAAGGAGGCTTATCCATTGTATTTGACGTTAAGAAATTCCACCAATACACCCATGGTCACCACTCCACCATCTATCTGATCACAAGCCACTATCAGACTTGTTTGGGGAAGATAAGGCAATACACCCCCAATCACCTCGGTGCACATCCAAAGGTGGGTACTGATTCTAGCTGCTTACGAATATACTTTTATCCGTCGGCCGGGGAGCCAGATTGCCAATGCTTACGCATTGAACCAATTACCCCGAAGGACAGCAATGTGAACGTCGCATCCCTCAAGAACTTGCCTTGTTACTAAACTTTCTGGATTTATCACTAGTGAATGCCAAGCATATCAGAGACATCCAGTTTTGTCTCATGTCAGGAAACAAGTCTTGCAGGGATGGTTTAATGAGACAAAGTTGGTCGAAATGAAGCTCTATTTTAACAGGAGATATAACCTCACCTGCCAGGATGGCATCTTACTGTGGGGAGCAAGAGTTATTGCGCCTTTCAGGGGAAGACAACCATTACTGATAGAATTGCATAGTGCTCACCCCGGCATTTCCAGAATGAAAACGTTGACACACGGCTACTTATGGTTGCAAGGGATGGACACTGAGATTAAAAACATGGTCAAGAGATACATGCAGTGCCAACAGGTGCAAAAATTGCCTCCTTTTGCTCCATTACATCCTTGGGAATGGCCAGGAAGGCCATGGGTCTACCTTCACGTTGACTATGTGGGGTTTTTTTTGGGCACAATGTTCCTCTTACTTATCAACGCTCACTCCAAATGGATGGATGTATATGAGGTGAGATCACCCACATCTGCCGCCACCATAGACAGATTGCATCAGAGTTTCGCAATATATAGTTTACCAGAGATAATAGTGTCTGATAATGCAACAGCATTCATTAGTGGGGAGTTCCAAAGATTTACAACTCTCGATGGCATAACACATCTCAAGACCAAAGCACCCTGCATCCAATGGATTGGCTGAGAGGGCAGTCCAGGCCTTCAATACCAGGATGAAAAAACTTGATGGGACTCTATAGCAACGAAGTTATCATGTTTCCTGCTCAGCTATAGGACTATGCCACTGACGACCACCAGTATTGCCCCCGGAGAGTTATTAATGAAGAGATGTTTCAGGACACGTTTGAGCCTCATGAGGCTGAATTTAAGGGGGAGGGTAGAGAGAAGACAGGAGGCCCAGAAAAATGAACACAATTACCACAGTCATGAAAGAAACTCCACTGTAGGAGAAGCAGATTTTGCAAAGAACTTTGGAGACGGGCCCAAATGGCTATCTGGTGAGGTCGTTGCAATGACAGGACCCCTGTCCTATCATTTATCGATCGAAAGTCAGGTAATCAGGAGACATGTAGGTCACCTCAGGAAAAGGGAAACAGATCCATAAGAAAAGGTGTGCCAAACATTCCCGTTGGAGTTTACACCACAGGTAGAAAGAACTCCTCTTGCTACCCCTGAAGGACCCATTGAGCCTGAGAGTCGAAGAGGTAAACTTACAGTTTCCTACTGGGGAGCCTACTGGACAGATAGCTCCAAAGACGGAGGCTTCAGATAAACTATCCGAAGTTGTAGAACTATGATGGTCGACATGTTTGAAAGGACCTCCCGAGAGACTGAATTTGTAAATAGTTCATTTTTGTAAATAGTTAATATATTGTAAAATGCACTTTTAAGTCAAGGGGGAGGGATGTGGTAATCTGAGGTGTAATACTCCTTTAAGAGAATGTGAGCAAATTGACTACATGACTGTAAGACACAATAGCTGTGTAGCGTGGGCAACCATGTTAATGTTAGTCTAGGGTAGGGTCTGGTTAGGGAAGCACACATCATGTTAGTGTTCTGTTGTCTATGTAAATAAATAGTCTGTGCTTCATTTCCTAACGGTCTCTGTGTCTGCAGTATATTGTAATGCACAGATCAACAGATAAGCGTGCAACCAGTTCATGAGCAAAACGACCCTGTAATAGAACATAACACTGATGATGATAAGTGGCCACAGCTACAACCACTGCCCACCCTGTGGAGGGGAACACACTTGGGGCAGTCTGGCAGCGCCATTTTTACTTCTATATATTTAAAAAGTGCTGCGAGAGTGCCTGCTTCCTTTGTCTCTCCCTTCTCTGTAATGGCAGCCTTCAAGTCTTTTGAGTGTTGGAAAGCCTCTTATTGGCTGTTCAACACTGGAAGCCCATCCGTTCTCCTTAACTGGATGCTGAGCATGGCCTCTATCAATTAATTGGCCTTTCTTTGGAAAATAGTTTCAGATGACTATTCCGGACACAGGGCGGGATGACCCATTTTAACCCAGCATTGGGGACAGACCCCAAATGGAAAATCTAGCTCCTTGTGTTTGTGTGCTGAGAGTCGGCACACAGCTTGATCTAGCAGCGCACAAAGCTGGCCATCAGGATGAAGGTGGCATTGTCTTAGATTTTCCCCACTTCATCTGGAAATTTGTACATCGTGATCCTGTGGACAGGGTCCATTTTCAATCTCCACATCAAGTGGAAGATGACTTGGCTGATCATTGCAGCACAGGAGCTGGGTATGGCCCAACCTGCGCCACATACAGCAACACTGAGAGCACCTCACTCCTGATGACCAGGTTGCTACCCACAATGGGGCAGGAGCATCACTCTCACAGATCCAATTTCTGTTGACCTTGGCTTTTTGCTCCTTCTGGTCTTTGGCGTAACTCCAACCCCTCCAAACTATATCCCCAGCACCTTTAGGTAGTCTGACTTGACGGTGAAGAAGACAGAAGACTAATTGTCCAAGTTCCTAAAGAACTTGACCTCGTTATTACCACAGCTAACTTTGGCTCTCCGGGCCAGTTTGAACTGGTTGTAAATACTCATCAGTTTGCGGGCCAACAGCAGGTCCAAACAGAAGACAGCACTCTCGTCCATGCACAGAAAGGCTTTGATTTGAAAACCTCTGCTGCCTATACTCGTCTCTTTTCTAATGGATTCAGCAAAAAGTTTGATACAACACATGAATAGGGCAGAGGAGAGAGGGCACCCTTCTCTGACTCCAGATTGCTTGGAAAGCTTTCCAATTCCCACACATTGATTGAAGTTACGTGACTGATGTTTGTGTTGGCACCAATTGTAGATTCCCTCCCCAAAACCCATTTTGCAGAGACCATCCATCATGTGCAATATTCTGTGAAGGGCCTTCTCCTGGTCCAAGCTGATGAGGCAGGTGTCCGCCCTCCTGTCTTGTATACAGGCAATTGTATCCCTGAGTAGTGTGAAACTATCAGAAATCTTTCTGCTGGTTACAGTGCAGGCCTGATCACCAACTCCAGAGCTGACTTGACAGATATTTTAATTCATGTTAAGCAATGAAATAGGCCACCAGTTTCTGATCTCCTCTCTTCCCTTGCAGATGAGGATGATGATGCCTTCCCTCATGGATTCTGACATGCTGCTGCCTAGAAGCATACTCTTGTACATTTCCAACATGCCTGGGTCCATCCAGTCCCAAAAAATTGAACACACTCAACCAGTAAACCACTGTTTCCAGGAGTTTTACTCATTTTGAACCGATGGCCTTCATCAGCTTGTGCAAAGTTAGTGGTTTGTCCAGATTCTCCTGCTTACTGTCATCCAAGACCTCCATGATAGTGGATAAGAAGGATTGGGATGTTGTGTTGTCTGTAGGCTTCACATCATACAGTCTGGTATAAAAGAATTTGTTGATCCTTTGTAGGTGAGGCTGTGATGACGTTACTAAGCTGTCTTCTTTCAGTCAGCTGATCACAGAGCTCCCTCTTTGTATCTTCTGGAAGAAGAAAAACGAGAACCTCTCATCCTGCTTTAAAGGAGTGGATTTTGAACCGGAAGATGATCTTGGAGGTCTTTGAAGCTAACAGCATGGCTTGCTGGCATTCACCTCATGTGAGGTCCTCTCTGACATCAACTCTCATTGGCTGCAGTAGGAGCAGAATCCATTTGCTTTTCTGAACAGTTTCCTCTGTTTCTCTCTCGTCTCCTGAACACCTTCGAGGATGAAGAATCTCTTCACGTTTACCTTAACTCGTTTCCTGCCAGTGTGCTGGTGCATCAAACAAGGGTTTCACAGTTGTCAAGCCTTTGTAATCATTTTTGAATTTCTTGATGTTTTCTGGGATTAACAGTTTCATGCTCAGCTTCCATGTCTGACAAATGCCTGGTCTTCCTGTCGGCAACAGATGGTGAGTCAGAGGTAGAGATCAGAGAAGAACACTGCTCTGTCTGCAGCATTGTTGAAGACGTTGCACAGCTTGGCATCTTTTACAGATTCCATCAGGAGTCTGGACGTGTTGTCCAGTTTGCTGTTGGTTCTGCCGGATTGTCCAGCCACATCACTGATGCAGTTGCATTGACCGCCTAGAATCACTGACCTGGAGGTGGCCAACACCAGTGGAAGCTGCTGGAGGCGGCTGCCTGACACCTCCTTTACTTTGGTGATGATGAAGCTGCCTCCATACAGAATACCCAGGCTGGAGGAATGGCAATTGTTTCCTCCGAGACAGATCAATAGCCTGTGGGATCATTATTGCAACCATTGCCTATGGGTACTGAGGTGTGATAGTCTACACTCCTGCAGAAACAAGTTAACTTTGACCTTGGTGAGGTACATCAAAATCGAAATACATTGTGTAGTGATTTTAACACCATGGATGTTAATGCATGCAATCTTTAAACACAATTAAAGTATGGGTTTTGCCAGTCCAATTGTCTTTGCTAGTCCCAGCCTTTGTCGATGTTCCTACATTACAAAATTGTAAGTTAACACTTAGGATGATTGATCATGTATTCATACTCTTCATTGCTATTTGTCTATTCCATTTAGAAAAGAGCTTGTTCTCTCAGTCCTTTTGTCAACTGAAAGGTCTCTTCACTGTTTTTCTTTACTATAAATTGAAATATAACACTACACTGAATCAATAACTGTATTATGAGCTTCAGCTTAACCATTGTCCAGCTATGAAACATATGCTTCTCTTCAAATATATTTTATGTATATCACATTGAATCTTGTTCGAGTCAAAGGCTTTAATTTTGTGAATTCTGCATTTTTTGCCTTTTCATTTCAAAAAAATATCAGCGAATGTAGATGTTGAAGGGTGGCCGAGTTGTGCTATTAATGATAGAGTTAATCTGCAGACACTTCTTGGGCAGAAACATTTAAGCTTATTTACAATATACTCAGCAGCAACTACACATGTGTTTTCAACTCCTCCTGTCTCTACACCGACTGCTGAGGTAGCCCCTGCTGCTCTCCTGTTGGTTATTACAGATCATGTGATCTTACTTAACAAGTATTATTCTTAAAGATACATTGACACACTAAATAAAACCATGACAACTACATTCTTCCTCCTTTAACTTGGCTATACATATTATATTTGCAAGTACATATTTTTCAAGACAACACAATATTTACACTAGATAAGGAATTTACAAGTTCAGATTTTCAGGCAATTCTGGTTTTCTGGTACGTGTGGGACGTCACAGCTCCACAACTTCAGATTCTTTGTCAGGAACCTCCTTTTATGGAATTGCCTGAACATTAGGTGCTTCGGTGGGCACTTGCAGTTCTGTATCCTCAACCACAACAGGAACATCAGACCTGTCAGTCCTGGGCTGAGTATCCTCAACAGAAAACGCAGACATGATCATGATCACAGGTGGAACCAAATCTTGGTGATATGTCTCTCTCTTCCTTAAATGGTCCACATGTTTTCGGATGATCTGGCCTTCCACCTCCATGTGGTAAGATAGAGGTCCAGTCACTGCACTTATTTCACCCAGTAACCACTTTGGTCCTTCCTTGAAGTTCCTCACACATACTGTCTCTCCCACGGTAAATTTCCTCTCACGACTATGCCAGTTGTGTCTAGTTTTCCAGCTTCCCTGACTCCTTTCCACCTTCCCCTCTAAATTCGGCATTATTAAGCTTAATCTTGTCCTGACACGGCGTTTCAACAATAACGTCACAGGTGTTACACCTGTCGTTGTGTGAGGGGTAGTCCTGCAATGAAAAAGCGTGCTAGTTTGGTTGCCAAGGAATCTCCAGCTAGCTTTCTCATACCTGCTTTGAACTACTGAACCGCCCTTTCGGCTAGTCCGTTTGATGAAGAGTGGTGCGGTGCAGTTTTCACATGAGTGATGCCGTTGAGACTGATAAACTGTTGAAACTCAGCACTCGTAAATGCCGTGCTGTTATTGGAAATTACTACTTCTGGCAGTCTGTGAATAGCAAAACTCTGGCGTAGTTTCTCAACTGTAGTGGTCGATTTTGGTGACTTCACCTCGTATACTTCCAAACATTTTGCATGGGCGTCAACAATGAACAGAAACATTGTTCCCAGGAAAGGTCCAACATAGTCAATGTGTAACTGCACCCAGGGTCTACCTGGTCAAACCAGGTTAAAGGGTGGGAAACTCTACAGCGGCAGCCATTTTGAGATGCTTGTGCTGTGATGCAAAAACCCAGCATTGACGACAGGGCTGCCCAGCAGGGGGCATGGAATACTTCCAGTGCGGCAAAACTGGATATTAGAAGCATTTCTACAAATCCAGCAATTTTAATCAAATTTGAAGACCAGAAGGTATTTATACCATCAAGAAATGGAAAGGCAAGATAAAGACAAAGTTGCAGAGTTCCGAGGGGAAGTAGATAGTCTTAATACAGGCTACTGGTCAGTTACTGTCCAAGTTTAAGGCTTCCATATTGCTTTCAAAATTGATACTGGCACTGCTGTTAACATATTAGCAGATAATCTCGGCTGGCTTCAACCTATGACCCTTTATCCATCAGACATCAAGTTACAAGGTCCAAGTGGCATAGGCCTTCCAACCAAAGGCAGGATTATTGCTCCTCTTAGCTACAAGGGAAGACAGATCGTTGATTCTCTCTACGTTCTTCACAATCAACGTACATCCCAATTGGGGGGGGGAAATGTTGGCATACTTCTAGGAATCCTAAAAACCAGGTTATGCTCATCATTTGAATGACTCACTGTCTTTCATGCAACAATCTTCAACCGGCTATTTAGAAGCAGTCGAAAATCAGTCTTCAGAAACTGAGCAAGTTTATACACTCAGCAGTAAGTTCCTTTCTTTCACAGAGACACCATCCACTAGACCAGTGATGGGCAACTTAGGCTAGTAAGTGGACTGCTTGAATGGCCCTCCTTCATCGCAGTGGGCCGCAAGACTGAAATCGAAAGACTGCACTAACCATGACCCCATGAATAAGGTTAAATACATTTAAAACACACTGAATATTTCATAACGAGTTATAGAAAGTGCTTAATCATTCATATATGAATAGAACTGTCATCAACTTCAAATGATAAGATCAAAAGAAATATTTATGCTTACCTTACTTACATCATACTCAGTGCGACTTCTGGTTGGATCTGTCCTCCACAAGCTTTCTTAGATTAGGACTCAGGGATGTGCTGACACTTCGCAATTAGGCACTGAGATTTCCATCCGTTTGTCTGTTGCCCTTCTTGCATCTGATGTATCCCATAGCAGAAAAAGACTGCTTGCATGCAGCGCTTTGATTTGAAGCAGAGGGAACGCACAGCTGTCACAGTCAATGTTGTGTGCAATTAGCATGCACCTCACTTTACGTGGCCTTGATTTACATGTGTAATACTTTAGTAATTCCTGTAGGAAAAAAAATGATGTGGGCGGAAGCCAGTGGAATCTGGCAACCCTGTGCGTGGGCAACAGCCAACAAAATATCTTGTGGCCACACTCGGAACCCTGATGGGCTGCCTGTGGCCCGCAGGCTGCAGGTTTCCCACCACTGCACTAGACCCAAGAGACTGAAGTTATGGATCTCTTAGTTCTTCATAAAGTAAGGCAGATCAGAAGACACTGCAGCAGATGGTGACCCATCTCCATGAAAACCTGCTGAACCTGAATTGGCTCTTCCTAAAGAGTGATGAAGAAGAATCCCTTGCAGTACTAAATGATCTCTTCGAGGTTGAGGTCGTAGAGGACGATTCATCTTTCCCACTGATGGATGCACCTTATGAAATCTCCGTTGGCTTTTTAGAGGAGTCAATTGTGTTTTTAGTGGCTGAGCAGCATTCAGGTCTTAGTTACACTGAATCTACTTCACTGAATAAGTTACACTGAATAACCGCCTACTTTATTGCCTGTTGTCCGTGAAGAGTCTTTGAGGGAGATACCTTTCCTGACTCCAGGTCAGGGACCATAAAGGATCACAATGCTCCAGAGCTGGCACCTGCCAAGGGTGGAAGTCAATTGATACTCATACTTCAGTCCCAGCTGGAAGTTTTCCTCTCCGCAGGGCTGTATCTCAGCACAAAAGCTGCGGCAGAATCTTTAGCACTTCTGAAACTGCAGAATCCTGTACAGCAGTCTTGTCCCTGAGTTAATTGTCTACAGGAAATTCCTTTCATTACAGAAGATGAGACTGTCTTGTCTCCATATTCCCAGCAATTCTTCCCATTGCCCATGGTGGAACAACCGCGTACAGAAAGTGTGGCTCTCTTACCACTGCCTACAGAAAGTAGATGGTCCTCCTGAAATATCATTGGGAAATCATCTCCTCTTCTTTTCCTGACAGTCTTACTGGAAGTTGGTTGTTTTTTTCCCTCATTGTCTAAATTCATTGAAATCTCCCATCTTCAATGCCTTTTCAGTCTTTGGTACAGCAGTGGATAATACAGTTGTGACAGTCTTCCCTGGAGCTGAAGATCATTCCTCCTCTTACACTCTTTCTCAGTGTTCCTTTGAGGGAGAAACAAGCTCCTCAGAGCATCCTGGGTTTTTTTCTTCCAGCCCCAGATGGTCCAAAGGTCGATTCTCTTCAGTCTTCTCTTTTGGATCAGTTTATTGTTAATAAGTCTTCATTGTCCTTGCAGTTCAGTTATCCTGCAACATACACTCTGCTTCCCAGCAATGCTGACAGCAATGCTGCTAAACTGTTGTCTTATTCTGAAGATGATGATGTCCTACCAGATGTCTCCACGATGTCTCCTCTAAGGGTCAAGAATGCTGTGGAAGGTTGAATTCCCCCAGAACAGTGACTTGGGAGAAGAGTAGGAGTTGGAGTTGAGCAGAAGCTGTAGTTGTAAAAAGGTGTTGCAGAAATGTAGCATAATAGTTAAAGACCGGAAATTTTACATTGTTAAAAAGTAGGATAGTATATTTGGCAGGAGGTGTAGCATAAAGGATTAACAGATGGGATATGCTAATATATGATATAAATGATGATATACTACTGACATCAATCAGTCTTTGTTAGACTCGAGAGGTTGGAATCATGCCTAGGAACGATGTAGCCTGTTTAGATATAGTACAAATAAATAAGTGTTAAACAGATAGCAGAGGATGTCCACAGTCTACTAACAATCTACTAACCAAGTCTTGAGTCCAAGGTAGAAGGACACATCTCAGAACAGTGAAGGCATTAATCATAATCTCAGAATTATCACTCAAAGAATAAAGAGGGATTGACAAAGGAATATTTTTCAAATATTTTTAGTAAACTTTCGTAATTTTTTTATCCCATGTGGTTATTGAGCCAGAAGTTGTAAACTTGTTTAAAATAAAATAAAATGAAAACTTGTCATTTAATCATTCCTGCCCTCCACCCTATCACAGACCTTTCCTTTTGTTCTTCTTGCTATCCTCCGCCCCTTTCACTTGTTCAAAACCCATTTCTAATTGTTCCCAGTGCTGATGTAAGGCCATCAATCTGAAACGCTAACTTTGTTTCTCTCTCCACAGATGCTGCCAGACCTGAGTATTTCCACTATTTTCCATTTTTATTTCAAACTTCCAGCATCTGCAGTATTTTGCTTTTGCTTAAAATCAAACTGGACCAAGTATTTGAAAAAGAATAATATTGAAGAACCTGGAGAGAGAGCAGTAAAATGGAATTAGGGTAGACTGTGAAAGTAGAAGTGTTAACGCCAGCACAAGACTAATTGATCTTCTCCTGTATTGTAATTTCTATGATTTTATGAAGCATGTGTGAATCTTGTACATACAGTGTCATGTTTTTCTGTGGCTTTTTTTAAACAGGTCTGCATGGATTACTGTTCTAGTCCTGGATTTTCAGTTGGGGTGGGTCTTCTTTGGACCTTGATGCCTAAACCCAATGTTCTTGCCCAGTTTCCTCCATAAGGCCCTATAAGTGACGAGTGAACTCTGAGTGTGATCACTGCCACCAACAAAGAGTCTGTTGTTGCCTAATGGAAGGAGGAGGGGTAGGAATCTTAAAGAGGCGGAGGGTCCCAGATGCAGTGCTTGCAACAAAATTTAGAGAGCCCTTGAGGAGCCAGGAACCTCTTAAAAGAGATGAAATGGAGCACAAAGAGATACAAACAAGCAAAGCACATTCTGCTGATCAACACTGCCACCAAAGCCCCAGGAACTACTAACACCCTCTCAGCTGGTTATCCATGGGGTTGGAATTTGGAAGGTAGGTGGGTATGCCAGGTGGGTTGCTGAGCTCCACTCTTCAGTGGCTTTCATTGCTATGCTGTGGGGAAGGGCAGGCTAATTTAGGTCAGGGTGGGGATGCAGCAGTAGACATCTCTGTACAATTGTCTTGCATTTTCCACCACGACTCCAATTTCAGCTGGAACTGTGCAGGAAAACCAGTCCCAAAACCTAGAGAAGACTCTGAACCAAAATCCGTGGAAAATGAGTGTCTAAAAGGTTTCCAGTAAAACTGAGGAGGTTAACTATTAATCTATATGGAAGGTGAAACAAAATTGTAAGATAATATTTTACAACTAATTATCAATAATCATAAGCTACAGTTGAATGTATAGTTGCAAATTAACTATAACATTAATATACAGTGCACTAACATTTACTATCAGCAGAAATAAAAATACTTAGGCTAAAATTTCATGATCTAATAAATATTCATATTTATGTCAAAGATATTGGCAATCTCATTTCAGTTATGTTTTCATATTTGCTATTTCTATAGCAATTCACATTCTAAATATATTCACCATCCCGTTCCAGTTTTAATTTAACAAACCACCATTTTGCATATGTTTAATGGCCAAGGTGGCAGTGACACATGCAGTACTTGGCAAGTTGTGCCAATGGATCTAGGAGGCATGAAACAATGCCAACTTCAGTAAGAACAGCCTTCAGAGGTTGGTATTCTGTGCAATAGTGAGCGCAGAACAACTGCAATACAGGAATAGATAACAAAGAGAAGTGCCAAAAAGGTCCTGTGTCTTTGGCAGGGAGGTATCACATACGAAGAAAAACAAGTTTCAATTTGTTGTTCTCTTTTCAGACACAAGTTTCATGTCACACTAAGAGACTGGGTGCACTGCAGCAGAGCCTGATGGTTCTTGATGTTTTCAATGCACAGAGCCTTGCCCCATGTAACAAACAAGTTGGTAGCATTTTTTCAAAATTGTGATTTCTGATACTGTATTGTATTTATTCTGATATTCTAGGTCTAAATTCCTTGTAACACAATTAAATCCTTGTTACCATTAGAGAAAGTACAGATGCACACAGCACCCCACAAAATAACTGTTTATCATGTATTTCCATTATTATCTGTAATTGTAGGCAACAAATTTAAGATTACAAAAGCGGTTAATAGGGTAGACCGAGAGATGATGTTTCCACTTGAGGGTGACACTACAGGCCATAAATATAAGAGAGTTATTAATCAATCCAATAGGGAATTCAGGGGAAACTTCTTTGCCCAGAGAGTGGTTAGAATGTGAAGCTTGCTATCACAAGGAGTATTTGAAGTGAACAGCATTTAAGGGGAAGCTAGATAAGTTTATGAGGAAGAAAGAAATAGAAGGATACGCTGATGTGGTTAGATAAAGGTTGGAAGGAGGCTTGTGTGGAGCATAAACACCAGCATCTATTAGGCCAAACGGCCTGTTTCTGTGCTGCAAATACATTATAATTTGGCAGAAGTGATTTAGTTGACTGCTTAGTTCATGCAAATATGAAAATATAGTTTGGTTACAACATGAAAGCATTTTTCAATGATGCCCAGCACCCATCCTTAATTAACACACAAATATGTTTGCTTTCTAGCCACTATTTTTAGCCTGGCACATGCTCAGTTGATGTAAATATTGTAATTTTTTGATTTTTTTCTTCTGGCTGTTTAAAATGCTTTTTAAGCACATTGTTCAACTTCAAACATTTTGAACTGCTGCAATTGAATAATGTCTCTGCATGATAACAGTCTTTGCATCCGTGATGATAACCGGTCACGCAACAGAACAGATTTTACTATATACACATTAAATACAGTAATCAAGATATGAAAGACTAAAATCCTTTTAAAAAATCATTGCAAAACTCAAGATAAACATATTGGCACAAGACAAAGGGAACTTTGTGAATCCACAGAGGGTCGAAACTGGGCATTTATAAAATCCACAGTTTATTCTATGAGCGAGGGAAACCAGAGTATATGGGGTTGGGAGGAGAAAAAAAATGATTTGCTTTTACACAGCACCTTTCATGACCTCAGGACATCCCAAAGCTCTTTACAACCAATTAAATACTTCTGTGTAGTCACTGTTATAATGTAGGAAACTATATAAGAAAGCATCTAGAACTAGTTCTGGTAAAAACGTTCTTACACACATCACGTAAAAACCACTTTCCAGGTATGTGAGAGAACTTGAATTTATTCCGTAAATTATTTTTGCATAGAAATGGCATTAAAGTACATGTCATCCTTATATGTTTTACAATTTCCTTCACATCAACACTGCACATTCAGTTAAAATTCTATATTAATACTGTACTGTTATAATATGTCAGTACTTTATTACTCTTCAACAGCTACTAACTTTACAGCATTGAACAATGCTACTGCACTTACCAAGCAGTACATCACAGTTGATATGAATAGTGTTTCATTAAAGGCAGGGTGATGGATTGTGCATTTACAGCAGGAACTTGAATAACGTTTAAGTAGATATTTCAAATGGTACAGTATTTCGACTCTAAAACCAAGTACTGCCTGTCTATCAGAAAACATAATAACTTTACTGGAACAATCTGATTAATATTATGACCCTAAATGTACTATAACTCAGTATAATCCATGTGTTATTAGAAAAGGGTCAGCTTAGGAATTAACTTTTTTGTTCATTAATTTACAAGGATTAGTAGAGGTCACAAGACAGCAAATCTATTTCAGTTTTTATGAATCTGTTTTCAAAATGTACTTAATTTGTGGCACTAGGGTGTCTTTGGGGTTAAGCAGAATGGTATGTCCCTCTAATTGCTTTCTATTCAGAGTAAATTCATTAGATAATGTTCTCTTCAAAATTCATGAATCAATTTAACTGAAGAAACCACATTAACAGCTTTTGGTTCATTAGCACATGTAGTTCTGATACCAAATGACTGCGAGTAGGCTTTCTTTAGGCAAACAGATTTTGTTTACAATGATTACTTAAAAGGGATTTGTTAAAAAGCCAGTTTTTGAATGCATTAAAATTGTGACTTGCTTTACAGTGAGTGTGGGAATCTGTCCTTTTGCCTTAATGAGAATATATCATCGGAAAGAACTACTTTCCTGGTGCCAGGAACCAGCTCCAGGTTCCTTTGGATTTTAGACCAACTAGGGTAGTAAGCTTGGAACTTTACCAAGCCCTTGAAATAAAATGCGCAGTCTGTGTAAATACAACTGGAGCGTAGAGTAGCTCTGAAAAACTGCCCGGAACAGATCCAGAAACATAATTTGAGGGCGAGGCCAAATTGTTATGAGTATGACTGTTATCCAAATTTGGCTGTACTTTTTCCACTGTTGATACAAATTTGTTTGGTAACAATTATAAAAAGAAATACAAGAAATCACTTCACCGAAGGCCACCTAGAGCAAATCTCCAGAACAAATGACATATGCCAGACATCTTGTACCAGCCTGGCAGATTGCTCACAAATGAGTCCTAACTATTTCCATAGTAAAATACTGGTCCATTGGACTGTTGTTTCTAAAGGTGGCCTTAGCGTTGTATAATATGAGCTAATGCTTGTGCCTGGCAATTGTTGTTCGAGGCACAGGTGGCCAATGGCACATGATTCACATACAGAGCTTAGCAATGTTGAAACTGCTCCAAGTCAGAACCACAATAAGCCATCCACGTGCGTGAACCACAGAAGGGGTTAGAAATTGCCAGAAAGAATACAAAAATAAAACTGACAAGACAGAGAGAACAACACATTCAAGGCCTGGTACCACTGCAGCATGGTATCGCAGCAGAGGGTTCGTGACAATAATTTCTCACATGCCAACTTCCTGATCTTGGCTGTGCTGTCATGGGAACATGTGAACAGAGGTTAAATCCTTCCCCACATGGAAGAAAACCTACAGGACTCAATGCCCAATGTTCTCAGTCGCTGGATGGAATTTGCTCCAGCAGAAAGGAATCTCACACACCGGCGAGAACCTTGCATCACCTCATTTGGGGAAGACACACCATATTAAGTGCCAGCCAGGTATTTAAGTAGCCAGTGCAGGGCCTTCGCCAGGATCAAGGACCCCAATGGCAGAAATCCAATCAGACGCTGGCAGCTCCTCATTGTCCTCAGTGCCACCGGGGGAGCAGTGGTAGCTGCCGGCAATGCACCCACCAGAAGCCCAGGATTAGTGAGAGTAGGATGGGGGTTGTGAGGAGGGGTCAATGGCTGGCAGGGTAGAGGTGTCAGAAGGAAGGGGAGAGGGACGGATTTCAGTCATTCCCATTGTCAGGTGTCAACGAGGTACTGAATGCCTGACAACGAAGGACTTCCCCCATAGGGCAGGATTTTCCAGGCCCACCCACCATGACAGGGCCAGAAAATCTGGGCCATAGAGTGCCTCCACACATATCGCACATCACAGGCAAGCCTAATTCTAAGTGGAATCACTGGACATTGATTGGAAATGGGAACACTGGATGATTCTTTTTTTTGACATGCCAACTGTAGCTCCCACGCACTGCTCTGAAAGAGATCAGCTAACTTAGGAAAGACTGAAAATCAAACTTGGGAACTTCTGATTTGCATGGATTAACTATACATGGCTTAGTTCCTTAACCGCAACATAAATCAGTCCACAGAGGCCATGTAGTCAACAAATCTAGAATTAATTGTATGTTTTATTCTTTTGGTTTCTTGAACATTTATTTATCTCTATATGCCACTGGTGGATATACTTCTTTCATTTCTATTTTAACTTAGTTCTGTTCAAGGGTCATGAGGACTTGAAACGTCAACTTTGTTCTTTTCCGCCGATGCTGCCAGACCTGCTGAGTTTTTCCAGGTATTTCTGTTTTTGTTTTGGATTTCCAGCATCCGCAGTTTTTTGTTTTTATACTTCTTTCATCTTGGGCCTGCTATGCCACTTTTTCCTCCGCTCAGGTATTACGTTCTATTCATATAAGGTTGTGTGGCCAAGAACTGATGGAGACTCCCTAAGTCTCTCAGGCTCAAGTGTCAGTCAGCCCTAAGATCAAACCTCTGACTACACAAAGAGCAAAATAAGCAATGAGCAAGAGTTAAATATTCTGTCATAATGCTGTGAAAAACTGACAGTCATTTCAGCATTTTGTGTTGCTAGAATAACTTCCTTTAATTGCAAATATTTATACAAGAAAAACAGACCATAAAATGTGATATTGGCTCGTTACATTAATCTGAAATATGAGTGATTGCTTATTTTATTTCCTTTTTAGTGAGGTCTGAAAGGAAAGCAAGGGCGATGAGTACCTATTGTAGCATTCCTGAGCTGTAATAAGATGACCATGTTTTGGTTATCTGGGCAAGCTGGTGAATTATGAGAAGCTCCTGGGTTTTGTGCTTAACAGTAAGCCCACTTTACTGAATTCATCACCTGATTTGGAAAGGAAACTATAGCTGTTCTATTGCAGAAATCATTTCCATCTTTCTTCACCTTCAAAATCCATTGAATACTACAAAGCATTAATATGGTTGCTATGACCTACTGTCCAATAACAAACTGAAAAAAATAAACATGTATCCATTCTGTAGTTTACATGAAATCAAATTTTTGAGGGAGGTCCAGGTTGAATGGATTAATTATTCATTAATCTTTGCTCATAAAAACAAAGTCAAACTCCTTAGTGAGATATGTGTTTTGAAAAAAATGTTTTGTTGGTTTACCAGGGTTACGCTCATGATTAAATGAAGTATCTTTGACATTCTTGATTCATTAAATATTATTTCTGGTCACCTTAAACTTCACATTAGTTAACTCATTGAGTGCTGACTTTCATTAGCAATTTTGTAAATATATTAATTTTGACGATTTAGTTTAGCTTCTGAATAAACAATTTCCTGTAAACATTCAATGCTAAAGGTTAAAAAGCAATATTGCTCATGTTTCTTCATTTGCATGATTAAAGAAACCTTACAAATTCTTTGCTGAAAATGCTAACTAATCCTTCATTGGGTTAAATAATACAAACAGAAATAAATAGCTCCATGTTTGGAACAATCAAAAAAAATCACATGCTGCTCCTTTAAGAATTTGAAGCTATTCTCATATTAATCTTAGGTGTAAATTATAACATCTTTATTGCTATGCTAGCATTTAAACTCAATCAATAATCCCACATACTAGTGAAGGATTGTTTGAAAAAAAATTGTTGCACCTCCTTTTGGCCTGACTAAGATTCCTGAAGCAAGGGAGAAACTGTGTCAGCTTTATTAGCAAACATATCACGCTGCCTGAGAGCTTCTAAAAATATGCTTCTCCCTAAACTAGGACCGTGCCCCACAGTCACTCTGAACTGCATGCAGAGGAGCCATATAATCAACGTAATTTGCTTTAACTTCAGGGAATATTTACAAAATCTAAAGGGGATAAATTTGATTGATATCTACCCATGTGACTTATTAGGCTTTGTCTAAAAAAGCCCCAAGGTACTGTTAAATAATTTTTCATTGATAATCATGCTGTCACCACTATCAGCCAACTTTTGAAGACCAACCCGACAGAGGAGCTAAGCCCCTTAATTTCTTAATAAATTATTCTTTACCATAGGATGGGGATTATGCCATGTATATGGCACATCATTACTGACAGAGCTGTCAGAAGGACAGGTGAAAGGAAAACTGGCAAGCTTTAATTTCTCTGCTGAGAAATACGGGCTCTTTTGGGATTAATCTCTGTATCAGCATTGAGCCTTAGCCTCAGGGCAGCTGAGGAATTTAGAAGAAATTCCAACTGAATTTTGAGTGATGAAATCTAGCAAAAATTGCTCTGCTGACTTTGGTTCCTCACCTATTCAAATGAGGAAACAGCAGCTCAGGTAGAAGTACCGGTAGGTGCTATTTAGCATTGTAGGTACCCTATTAATCATGAGCTGTGGATGATAAATGTATGGGAAGTACATCAGACAGTGAAGAGTCCAAGCACATCTACATCACTGGAACAGAAGAAAGAGAACTAACGTGATGGTTTAATTTCATTAATTCCACAGAAACCCAAATCACTGTCCTACTACTCATGCGAGTGACAGATGTAGATTTATATAGGCGAGCACCATCCCCTACTGAAGTAACATTAAAGCATGCTTTACAGCTTGTGCTATGATGTAACCCTTAAAAAAACTACAGGATTTATAATCAGTTCTTTAGGATTCTATCTACTCCACCCCGACCCCGGCCCCAAAAAAACCCATCAAAACACAATGGGGTTTCTACTATGACAGCCAAATGTGAAATGCACTTACACAATAAAAATACGTTAAAGATGAAAAATTAATCACTGATATATTTGGTGGTTGATATTTTGACAAAAGATTCAATCACCCAGTGCCTTCTGATTTGTTAATATTGGGCCAGTGACCTATCAGAGTACTGCTACTCAACAATTATGAATGAAATTAAATGATATTAACTGTTACACTGCTGAACTTCTGCTGAACTTCATGGGCACAGTTTTGAGTTAACTCTGTTCATTAAAAGATGTAACAGTTCTGTTTTATTTTTGTTCTGCTAAGCCTAGAGTGGGGGTATTTTGCCAGCAGTCAAATGATACTCTTTAGTTCTGCAAAAATAAATTTGTCTTAAGTTCTAACATTGAGTACAATAAAATAGAGCTAGAAACTAAAACTAGAAATATTTATTAGTATTAATCTATTTTTATTATTTTGAAGCAGAAATACCCCAGAAATTCTCAAAGGATTAAGGTCTATGAAGTTCAACCCCTGCTAAGACAAACATCAGTTTGGACAAGCAGATTAGCAAGTCCCACAATACCCATTTGTAATTAATGTTTACCCCATCTAACAAACTGCACAGCTGTAATTGTTTTGGCACACAGAAAGCAAGTAGTATTTTCAGAAATAGCCCGGATGTGGGTCTAGATCAAGCGCACAATCAACTGGAAAAATTAGCAGAAGTCTGCAAATGTTGATAGAGGGGAACAGCTCACAGCTTAAGTGGTAGATATGGTTGACTCCTAACCAGAAGGTCATGGGTTTCCAGTGCTCTCTGTCTCTCTAACTCACAATCCTATGTTCCATCAGCTCTTGGCTAGGCCATTGGGTAATGTCAGGATGCTAAGCCTGCAAAGAATACTAATTTATAGTATTCAACCTTCCCCCTGGTTGGATACTCAAATATTTGACCTTTTAATAAAATGGAGTCATAAACAGTAAGTAATTGTTCATGGTACTTTGTTGCTTACTGATCTGCCACTGCTGCCTTTTGGATGCTTCATTCAAATTGCACTATTTATTTACAAAATTTGGATTTTGAGCCTTGGGTAATTTTGTATGTTATGTATAGCTGATGTAGTCAAATACCCAAAAAGGGAAAAAAGAATTACATATTTGAATAGATATGTTACTCCTGTAAACTTGATTTGCTAACTATGAGGTGACAGCTCCAGGAATTCTATCTCTGCATGAGAGACAAGTTGACACAGACTAACTCACTCTGCTGAACTGTACCTTATTCTCCCCAATTATGAAGCAGGATTGATGACAGCTACAGGGAAGTCCATAGCCCAGACTATTCTACTCTTAAAGCTAGAACGAATAGTGTAGTCAGAAACCAATTGAAATTTAGAGAAAATTACCGAAAGATAGAAAAGTTATCCAGAAAGTGGTCACAATTTAATGAAAAGAAGGTCACAAAGAATGCTAATGTCAATGGAAACTGAATATTTATTAATGCAAAATTTGTTGAAAGCTTCATTTTCTTTTGCTTGGAGGAAACATATTAAAAATAATTCACAGGCAGCCTGGCAGAAAATTCTGTAATTGTACTACACTGTTACATTATGGGGGAAAAAGACAATCCCATATGAAGAATTTCAGAACTTTACTAGGTCATTGGCAGAAGAGCTTTTCCAAACAATGGAAAAGAAACAAAGATGCACATCACTTTTTGCTCAATAGGCACTTTCTAGTACTCGGTTACAGGAAAAGCATCAGTAACTCCTTGATCAGAAGATAGCATCTTATGGTTGGAGGGAGGATTTCAAAAGAAGTGGGTAACTATCTTATAAATGAAGAGGGGGAGTACCGCTGCTGTTATCATAAAATGGGACCGAGTGATTAATGCAAAAACATATTTAAGTCACGAGGTTTATTGCCCCTACAGCTCCTGTGAAAATGTCCCTTACACATTGAACTTTATGGGAACGGTTACTGTCTCCATAATGATCATCAGATATTAATAAATAAGTCATAATTTTTTTAAACATATCTGTCAGTACATATTTATGCTTTTAGCTGCAACTCCAGCCAAATTAACATCTGATGTACTTTGGAGAGTGGCAGAAACAATTCATCACAAGACACAGAAAAACAGACACATGGTCATCTGCACAATACAACACAATTGTAAATGCTCCATTAGTTTTATGGATTGTTAATCACAAGCTAACATTTGCGACTGGAGACATTGCTAAAATGCTGATTGCTCTCTCAAAAGATTTCACTTAATTTTGGAAAAGTGATACATTAGACAATTATTTTGCAAAGGCAGGTGTGCAATTTTCAAATAGCAGTCATGCGTTTCCCAGCCAGATCAATTCATACAGACATTTAAATGGATGTCCAGCCAGCCCAACCAAATCAGACATGAGACTCCTTAAATATGGAAAAGGTGTCCTAAATACATTGCAAGATTTTCCTCAAGGAGATGGATAGCGGGGTTTGGGAAAGCACCGAACTCTGCAAACCCATCTCCATTAAGGAGGCCCCTGCCTGCCATATTTTTGTTCCAGAGAGGCAGGGCCATGATGGAGTTAGGCCCACCACCTCTAGAGGTAGGTCTGAGGTAGCAACGGAGGTGGGCAGCTGGTGAGGCAGGCAGGCTAGAAGGCCTGCCTTGGTTTATTGAGAAATCAGCCCAGTTGTAATCGTGACTGTTAGGTCTTCAAGCCCTCACTCAAGCCCTCACTCCCCTCATCCTCCTCCCCACCCCATGCCCCCTTCTATCTCCCATGCCCTCTCTATGCCTCCTCTTATATTTTTCATGCCTCCTTCATGGCCCTTCATATCAACCATTCCCCCATGCATCCTCCATACCCACAATTTCGCATTCCACCAAGTGGGATAAAAAATAGATGCACAACCCCCTGTGTGAAAGACCCCCTCACCTGTTGGCTTCACACTATCCTAAGACTTTTCAAATATTCCTGAGATGAGACATCAAAATGCAATTATCTTTTCTGAAACAATAACTTCAGCAGACGTGAATTGATAGAATTTCTCTGGAATATACAACCAGCAAAATACTTTAAGGACTCCTTACGAAGCAGGAGAGGACAAAAAACAATGGTGTACTGAACATAGGGTGATGCTGTGTGCTTTCTCTGCCTCTGTATCTCTGAAGTATTGTACTCATTTTTGCAAAGTAACCATATCAAGAACAGAAATCTACTGTGAACTGAGACATTTTGGGGGGAAAAAAACACCCAGGAAGACAACTGAACAAAATGGCCACAATGTGGAATCACTGCATCATAATCAGCCAAGGAACAGCTAACCATGCACTTCTCTGTTTTATTTATCATGAACAATAAAAATCCTATAAGCCTATCCTCTTACTCTACCATCTGTACTGTCGTGTGCGTGGGTGTGGGACCAGATGAATATGTGTGACGCATACATGGTGGTTATAATTTACATTGTTTTTTTTGAATTTGGGAAATAGTTTCAGCAGACTTATCTTGTTCCTTGTTTAATCTAAGAAAACCTATCTGACTAATTCTTTACAACCTAAAAGCATAAATAGTGGGATACCTACAGAATTGGCAAAGCACATCCTCTCTAAATTCACAAAAACCCCTGTTATAGTCAAACCTGGAGTGGGAGAATAGAGGAGTCATTTCACCCCTCCTCACATGGTCGTAGTGCTACTGATATTTCCCAATTTTGCAGAAATATCCTTGATTTCAAATAGCAAACTGTGCTCAACTACTCCAGCTAGTAAAATCATTGTATTAACAATTAAATGAGTTACCATGCAGTTACTAGTGTTAAATTAGCATATGTGAAATGTCGTACATAGTCAGCAGGCTAGAATTTACTGAGAGCTCTACATCCATCAAGTCTCTGTGTCAGAGAGCAAAATAAATCATGTGCCATGAGAGTTTGGACACATACAGAGTTCCAATGTTTTTTTAAGACCAATTAGATGCCAGCACCTATTCCCTCATTAGCAATGCTGCGCAATCTAAAGAAAAAGGAACAAATTTGCATTATAGGGCCTTTCATTATCTCAAAACATTATGAAGCACATTTCAACCAATGCAGTACTTCTGAAGTTTGGTCACTGTTGCTGTGTAGGAAACATGACAGCCAATTTGCACACAGCTCTCACAAACAGCTCTAAGGTAATAATGAGATGACCTTTTTAAGGTGATGTTGGTTGAGGGATAAATATTGGCCAGTGCTCTTGGTGGGTGCGGGGCGGGGGGATGGTTGGAGATTGCTTCTGTTCTTCAAATAGCGCTTTAAGATCTTTACATCCAGGGGCATTGGTTTAACATCCCATCTGAAAGATGGCCCCCACCCTGGTGCAGCTCTCCCTCAGTACCATGCACAAGTGTCAGCCTAGATTATGTGCTCAAGTATCTTAAAGTTCCCAGGTGGTCCCAGGCAAGGATTTTAGACCACGTGGCATGGATACACTCACATGCCAGATTAAGATCTGACAACACACTTACACTGCCCTGTTTTCATTGAATGCATACTCAAAACCACTTCAACATAAAAAGTCAGGTTAATTGCAGTCTCAGTTATAGTCAAAGTTGTAGGAAGCGGCACCTTCAATAACATCCTCAAGCCAATATCTGACAAAACAATGTGGTGACAAAGAGTAGACATGAATTATTTTAATATCCAGCATGTGACATTTAACAAGATAAGTATTATCGTTTTAATGCATCACCCTTAGGGTTATTAAGTATTCTGATTCTTATGGTGTCATATAGAAGTACATGATGTCCCAAAAACTGCAAGCTTGAAAGAATCATAAATTAACAATGGAATATCAGATTTCAGTGATTCAACTAGTAATTATATCTCCAGAAAGATATTGCTAGCTGGTGGCAAAAAGCAGCAGAAATAGATACAGTGTCCTGTGTAACTGAACCACTTTAGGCACGGTCGAATGTACAGTATGATATTTATCCACTTAATGATTCTAGGAACATTCAGGAATAGGCCATTCAGCCCCTCAAGCCTGTTCTGCCATTCAATGAGATCATGCTGATCTACAACCTCACTCTATATGATATATATATAGCTGCCTTTCCCTCATATCCCATAACACCTTTGATTAACAAAAATCTATCAATTCTGGCTTAAAATTAACTATTGTGTGAGCATTAGTTGCCATTGGCAGAAGTGTGTTCCAAATTCCCACCAGCCTTAGCGTGTAGAAGTCTTTCTTAATTCTACTCTTGTAAGGTCTGGCTCTAATTTTTACACTATATCTCCTTGTCCTAGGATCCCCAACTAGTTTCTATCTAGATAGAAATAGTTTCTAGTAGATAGAAATAGTTTCTATCTACTCCATTTGTTTCTTTTAATATCTTGCAAACTTCAATCGAATCATCTCTTAACCTTCTAAATTCCAGGAATACAACCCTAGTTTGTATAAGTACTTCTCGTAACTTAACACCTGGAGTTCAAGTGTCAATCTGGTGCCGACCCTGTACTCCCTCGAAGGCCAATATATCCTTCTTAAGGAGTGGTGCCCAGAACTACTCACAGTACTCCAGGTGTAGTCTAACCAGGGCATTGCATAGCTGAAGCATGACTTCTATCCTTTGTATTTTCTGATGTCTTTAGCGATGCAGGGGAACAACACGAAAACAGCGCACACCTTTCAGTAACAATGTATGAACTATAATTTGCTCCACAGCAGTTTGATTTTATGACCCAGAGTTTCATATTGGCTCTCCTCATTGTGGTACACCACAAGGTGATGAAAGCAGAAAGGTAGGTTATCCAGATCATCAGCAAGATGCACACGGTGCTTATCCCAAAGAACACATTTTGCAAAAGTGTGGAAAGAAAGCAAATCATACAACATGGATCAGCAGTACTCTGACAAGACTTTCAGAAGGGCCCTTAGAAATTCATTGTGGGACATGATATGATCCACTGTGTTTGATAGAGCCACTTTGAACAAACAAATCTCTTGAGAGTCTCTACATATTAGTATGTAGCAGATACAGATAATCATCCAGCCTAGATAAAAATGGACCAATAATACACCGGGAGATGCACAGACTGAGTTGCTTCACTCTGCAATATGCTAATTCTATATCAAAACATCTATGAGTAGGTTTGCTCTATCAGCCCCATCAAGCCACTGTGGCTATTTAGGGCAGGCAGTCCTTAAAGGCATTTTTGCAGATAAGTTTGTTGAAAATATTGACCCAAATATATATCCAGGCAGAGCAAAAATGCTCCTCTAGAGCGCACAACGTATCTGCGGACTATTGCTGACCACCACTTACTTCACCCTCAGGTCACAAACCCCCTGATCACCAGCATCACCACCCATTCCATTCTCAGCCAATGTTAACATTCCCGTTAACATCCCTGTTTCCAGCTACTGCTGCCCTTCACTCTGATCACTCCTTTTCTGGTTACTTCCCTCTCTTGAATGCTGCAGCTCCTCCACCTTCTCCCAGTCCCCTTTAAGAATTTACATGAGGGCTGTTGCTGGCAATCTGCGCTTCAAAGCCTCTTCTCCAGTGAACTGGTGGCTGCAGCTTGTCAGGTTGATGGTAATGAGCCCTGAGGCCCAATATTAGGGTGCCCTCGGCCTATCCTTTCAGGTGCAGAGATTGTTCAATTTTTGAGCATGAACAATTTTTCTCTTTCAATACAAATTAACACTACAATCTCCTTTGGATCAATCAGCAAGAATGTCAAACTGTGACAATGGGCCCCATGCAATTAATGGCTTGGACGATGGTATCAAGCAAATGTAATGAGGAATGGTGCAAGTAGGCCACTATGGGTGCAGTAGTGTACTGACTATACTTTTGGACTAGCAATCCAGAGGTTTGGACTAATAATAGAGAACAATAGTTCAAATCACATCAGGGCAGTTTGAGAAGTTGAATTCAGTTCCAAAAGGAAATCTGAGAATAATAAACTAGTATCAGTAGAAGTATTCACAAAGCTGTCAGGTTGTCATAAAACATAACTGGAGCACTAACATCATTTAAGGAAGGAAACCTGCCATCCTTACCCAGAAGGGAAAAAACATTTCGGACCAGTACTCTTATTTCCCAGTTTTTATGGGGATGTTTTTCCATTCTGGGTACCCAAACTGGTCTGTAAGTGACTCCAGTCCTGCACCAACGTGGTCAACTCTTTGCTGTCCCCTGAAGTGGTCTAACACTGCTCAGTTGTATCAAACTGTTTTAAGAAGTCTCACCACCACCTTTTCAGAGTAACTAAGGATGGATAATTTAAAAAAAATGGACAGAAAATGGCACATTAAATTCAATGCAAGCATAAAGTAATTAGCATGGAAACAAGGAACATAAAGAGGGAGCGACTGATCATTAAGAAAATATAGAAATTTATAGTATATTAAACAGCAGAAAGCTTAGATAGAGTAAAAGGCTAACAGGATACGAAGTTGTATTACCAGAGCACAAATCAGAAGATGTTATTTAATTTTTGTATATTGCATTGCTCAGACCTTTGAGTATTGTATGCAGATCTAGTTAACTAGTCACTGGGTATTTTTGTTTTAAAGGAAAGGAATACTGAGATCAACAAAGAGATGATCCAAGTTATCTGAAATTAAATATACAAAGCAAGGTTAGGAACGTTTTCTTTGAAAAATAGGAAATTTCATAAAGTAGTTTGAGATGAACAAGGCTCATTGGTCCAACTGATTTCATCTTTCTGGCATATTATTCCAACTGACCTTCCATTCTAGCTTCTCAAGAGCAATTCTGAATGGGCAACAAATGCTGGCCTTGCCAGCAACACCCACTTCCCATGAAAGAATTTAAAAAGAGCTTAATGTTAATATGAACAGACAGATTTTGAGGTGATCTATTTAAGGTTTTTAAGATTGTGATATAAAATTACTAAATGGATTGTAGTAACCTGTTCACTATAGTAAAAGGACAAAATATAAGTTAAAAATTTGGAAAAGTTGAGAGGGAGAATGGGAGAATGGGAGTCAGAGACAACTTCTATACTCTGAAGACAGATTTGTAGAACAAGTTGTCAAAAAAGACCACTGAAGCAGATAGTATAACTGGGTCATGAGATAATTAGACACATTTCTAGAAGAATGGATTGAGGGCTACAATGAGGAGGTGGATAGATTTGTGACAAAGGGTATATTTGCGAGGTCTGCTACTATAGATTCTTAGGTTTTAAAAATGTTGACTGTTGCTAATCAAAAGACCCTGGCAAAAAATTTGGATCATTTGTACCCATTTTTTTGGTGGTATGAGTACCCTTTAGACTCAAAAATGACATTGTTCTGTACATGCAAATTTGTGGGATGAATTGTGTGGGTGCATATTGGTGAAGGAGTAAGCCAGTGCACAGTGAATGTTTTCCAAAAGTATTCAGAGCAGGCAGATCATGATTCATGCTGATTTGATGCCAGCTATGCCATTTTGGAGCTCAATAGTCCAGCTAATGTCCTCTCCTAACCTCACGTAGCTGATCTCGTGTTCAACAGCAGAAAGGATGCCCACCTATTTAAATGGATCATCAGCTACTTACAGGCTAATTGCTGGTTGGTTTCTTCTGGCTGACGCTTTGATTCTACAAGTGTTGGGTACTTACTATATTTGTTTAAAATTGCAAAAGTCTACAGTGGGTGGTGTGCTTAAGCAATTTTTGTGGACTTCAAGACTTCTGCACAAACCGGTTGCTCACTGACATTTCTTTTTATTCATTTATAGAATCTGGGTGTTGCTGGCTAGGCCAGCATTTATTACCCATCCCTAACTCCACTTGAGAAGGTGGTGGTGAGCTGCCTACTTTAACCACCGCAGTCCATGTAGTGTAGGTACACCCACAGTACTGTTTTGACCCAGCAATAGTGAAGCAACGGTGATATATTTCCAAGTCAGGATAGTGAGTGGCTTGGAGGGGAATTTCCAGGTGGCAGTGTTCCTATCTGTCTGCTGTCTTTGTCCTTCTAGATGGTAACAGACGTGGGTTTGGAAGGAGCTGTCTAAGAAAGCTTGGTGAGCTCCTGCAGTGCATCTGCCACAGTGTGTTTCTGGTGGAGGGGATAAATGTTTGTGGATGGGGTGCCAATCAAGCGGGCTGCTTTGTCCTAGATGGTTTCGAGCTTCTTGAATGCTGTTGGAGCTGCACTCATCCAGGCAAGTGGAGAGTATTCCATCACACTCCTAACTTGTGTCCTGTAGATGGTAGACAGGCTTTGGGGAGTCAGGAGGTGAATTACTTGCCACAGAATTCATAGTCTCTGACCTGCTCTTATACCCACAGTATTTGTATGGCTACTCCAGTTCCGTTTCTAATCAATGGTAACCCCCAGGCTGTTGATAATGGAGGAATTTAGTAATGATAATGCCATTGAATGTCAAGGGACGATGGTTAGATTCTCTCTTGTTGAGATGGTCATTGCCCAGCACTTGTGTGGCACAAATGTTACTTGCCACTTCAGCCCAAGCTTGGACTGCATTTAGACATGGACTTCTTCAGTATCTGAGGAGTCACAAATGGTGCTGAGCATTGTGCAATCATCAGTGAACATCTCCAATTCTGACCTTATGATGGAAGGAAGGTCATTGCTGAAGCAGCTGAAGATGGTTGGACCTTGGACGCTACCTTGAGGAACTCCTGCGTTGATGTCCAGGAGCTGAGATGACAGACCTCTAACAACCACAACCATCTTCCATTGTGCTAGACATGACTCCAACCAGCAGAAAGTTTTACCCCTGATTCCCACTTACACCAGATTTGCAAGGGCTCCTTGCTGCCACATATGGTCAAATGCTGATTTGGTGTCAAGGACAGTCACTCTCACCTCACCTCTGGAATTCAGCTCTTTTGTTCATGTTTGAACCAAGGCTGTAGTGAGGTCAGGATTTGAGTGACCCTGTTGGAACCCAAAGTGAGCAGGTTATTGCTAATCAAGTGCCAACTGAAAGTGCTCTTGATGATGCCTTTCATCCACTTCCATGTGTGGCAATGACATTCACCTCCTGCCATGCTTAGAATGTATCTTGATTCCATGGTACTGCTGAAGCTGCACCAGATATTAGAGTCCCTTGGGAGCTAGTTGATGAAGAAGTTCCATACAATACCAGCTATGCCAGCACCTCCATCCTTTCCCCCAATAAGGTTAAATCCTCCTTCACTTCAACTGTACTGATGGTGGTGGAATGTTGTTGAAGGATTGAGATCATGGTGCAGCTGATGATGGATTTCATGTTTGACATTTTTTATTGAGTTGTCCTTTTGAGTTCACCACCTGTTTTGGAGGTTATGGAGCTAGGGTTGGACATTTCCAGTCTGATATTCTGCAAGAGTACGTAGCTCACTCATGTCTGATGTCATACCACATATAGATGCTGCCTTTATGCTAGCTTATAAATTATGCACAGTACTAGTAGCTAAACTTGTGGCTGTGTGTGTGAACTTGAGTAACTGAGAGTCTTCATCATCACGATCTTCTTGCTGTCCCTGCACTGCCTGGCCAAATTCCACTCATGGGTATCTCAAAGGTGAAAGGCATAAGGTAATGATGTGGTGCAGGTGGGGGTGGAAGGAGAAAGTAAGAGGTGCATGCTTGCACTATTTGCAGTTTGTAAATCAGCAAGGAGTTTGGGATAAAGGGAAGGCGGGATGTGAGAAGGAAGGTTAAGTATGACAGTGCTTGCAAACTTACAAAATAGGAGCAGAAGCAGGCCATCCAGCCCCTAAGCCTGCTCCACCATTCAATAAGATCACGGCTGATCTGTTTGTGTTTCGAATTCCACATTCCATTTACCCCAGAAACCTTTGATTCCCTTGCCTTACAAGAATTTATCTACCTCTGCCTTAAAATATTCAATGACCCCACCTCCACCAATTTCGGAGGCAGAGAGTTGCAAAGTCGCACAACCCCCAGAGAAAAAAAATTCTCCTCATCTCTGTTCTAAAATGGAAACCCTAATTTTAAAACAGTCCCCCTCTAGTTCTGGACACACCTACAAGAGGAAACATCTTTGCTACGTCCACCTTGTCAATACCATTCAGGAACTTATACACTTCAATCAAGTCACCCCTCACTCTTCTAAACTCCGGTTTTCAAGCCCAGTTTGTCTAACCTTTCCTCATAAGGCAACCTGATCATTCTAGGCATTAATCTAGTAAACCTCCTCTGAACCGCCTCCAACTCATTTACATCCTTCCTTAAATAAGGAGACCAAAGTTGCTCACAACATTTGAGATGTGGTCTTACCAATGCTCTGTACAAGTGAAGCATAACATCCTTACGTTTATGTTCAATTCCTCTCATAATAAAGGATAGCATTCCATTAGCCTTCTTAATTACTTGCTGTACCTGCATTCTAACTTTTTGTGACTCATGCACTATAACATCTAGATTCCTCTGCTCCTCTGAATTTTGCAGCTGTTCTCCATTTAAGTAATACTCTACTTTTTTATTCTTCCTGCCAAAGTGAACAACTTCACATTTTCCTACATTATATTCCATCTACCATCGATTCCAACATCATCTCCACAACAGAGGTCAAGCTAACTGGCCTATAGTTTCCTGTTTTCTGCCTCCCTCCCTGCTTGAACAGAGGGATCATATTTGCTGCTTTTCAGTCTGATGGAACCTTTCCAAAATCAAGGTAATTTTGGAAAATTAACACAAACGCATCAACTACCTCAGCAGCCACTTCTTTTAAGACCCTAGGATGAAGTCCATCAGTACCCGGAGATTTGTCAAGCCTGCAGCTCAGCTCCATCAGTTTGCTCAGTACCGCTTCCCTAGTGATTGTAATTAAACCAAGTTTCCCCTCTCCCTTCCACCTCCTGATTTACAGTTATTACTGACATTTTTTTGTATCGCCTCTAGTGAAGACAGAAGCAAAGTATTTCTTCATTTCATGTGCCATTTTCTTATTATCTACTATTAACTCCCCACTGTCACTCTCTAGAGGACCAACACTCGCTTTACTTACTCTTTTCCTTTTTAAATACCTGTAGAAACTCTTGCTATCCATTTTTGTATTTCTAGTTAGCTTCCTCTCATACTCTGCTGACTAACCTTTTGGTCATTCTCTGCCTTTCTTTATATTCTGACCAATCATCTGACTTGCCACTCATCTTTGCACAATTGTATGCTTTTTCCTTAAGTTTGATGATTTCCTTAACTTCTTTGGTCAACCACGGATGGTGGGTCCTCCCTTTAGAATTTTTCTTTATAGTAGGAATATACTTATTCTGAGTATTCTGAAATATCCCCTTAAATATCTGCCACTGCTTCTTTATTGATCCATCACCTAGCCTAGTATGCCAGTTCACTTCAGCTAGCTCAGCTTTGTTGCCCACATAGTTGCCGTTATTTAGATTTAAAATACTAGTCTTGGACCCACTCTTCTCCCTTTCAAACTGGGTGTAAAATTCAATCATATTGTGGCTGCTGTCACCTAGGGGTGCCTTCACTTTGAGATCATTAATTAATCCTGTCACTTTACACAATACCAAGTCTAATATAACCTGATCTCTGGATGGTTCTAGAGTGTGCTGCTCTAAGAAATTCTCTCGAAAACATTCCTTGAACTCCTCATCCAGCCTATTACTGCCAATCTGATTTTTCCAGTTTATATGTTGATTAAAGTTACCCATGATTATTGCTGTCTCTTTGTCATAAGCACCCAATATTTCTTCTTGTATACTTTGTCCTACGTTGTGGTTACCATTAGGGGGCCTGTAGATCAGTCCCACTTGTGACTTTTTCCCCCTACTATTTCTCATCTCCACCCAAACCAATTCTACATCCTGATGTCCTGAACCAAGGTCATCTCTAACTACTGCATCAATGCCATCCTTGATCAACAGTGCTAACTCTAACTTTACCTAGTTTCCTATTCTTCTTGAATATCATATACCCCTTAATATTCATGACCCGATCTTTGTCATCCTGCACTCTCATCTCCGTAATGGCTATCAGATCATATTTATTTACTGCAATGTGCTCTATCAATTCATTTACTTTGTTACGAATGCTATGCATATTCAGATCCAGACCCTTTATTTTTGTCTTTTTGTTATCTTTGTAACATCTAGTCTTGACTACTGGTATATCCTTAGGTTTTAGCTCTCTGTCCCTTCCTGCTATTCTATGATCCTCATTTCCCATATCACCATTATGGTGTCATAGCTTGAATCTACCCTTTGATTTGCCATATCTATCCAAGTTTGATGCCTCACCCTCCATTGTTTAGCTTAAAGCCCTCTCTACTTCCCTAGTTATGCAATTCGCAGGAACACTGATCCCAGCATGGCTCAGGTGTAGACTATCCCAATAGTACAACCCCCACTTTCCACAGTATTGGTGCCAGTGCCCCACAAACCAGAGCCCACTTCTCCCACAACAGTCTTTGAGCCATGCATTCGTCTCTCTAATATTATCTGCCTTATGCCAATTTGCACATGGCTCAGATAATAATCCAGAGACATGAGGAGAGGTTGGAGACACTTGGATTATTCTCACTAGATCGACGGAGATTGAGGGGCGACTTGATAGAAGTTTACAAAATTATGAGTGACATGGACAGAGTAGATAGAAGCTTTTTCCCAGGGTGGAAGAGTCAATTACTAGAGGACATAGATTTAAGGTGAGAGGAGAAAACTATAGAGGAGATGTGTGGGGCAAGTTTTTTACACAGAGGGTAATGAGTGTCTGGAATTCGCTGCTAGAGGAGTTGGTGGAAGCAGGTATGATAGTGGTGGTTAAGCGGCAGCTTGACAAATACATGAATAGGATGGGAATAGAGGGATATGGACCCTGGAAGTGCAAAATGTTTTAGTTGACGGGCAATATGATCAGCACAGGCTTGGAGGGCCAAAGGGCCTGTTCCTGTGCTGTACTTTTCTTTGTTCTTTGTTCTATTTTTACCTTTGAGGGCAGAAGAGTATAATGTGGATAAATGTGAGATTATCCACTTTGGTAGCCAAAACAGGAAGGAAGATTATCTGAATGGCTATAAATTGAGAGAGGGGAGTGTGCAACGAGTCCTGGGTGTCCTTGTACACCAGTCGCTGAAGGTAAGCATGCAGGTGCAGCAGGTGGTAAAGAAGGCAAATGGTATATCGGCCTTCATAGCGAGAGGATTTGAGTACAGGAGCATGGATATCTTGCTGCAATTATACAGGACCTTGGTGAGACTACATCTGGAATACTGTGTGCAGCTTTGGTCTTCTTATCTGAGGAAGGGTGTTCTTGCTATAGAGGGAGTGCAGCGAAGGTTTACCAGACTGATTCCTGGGATGGCGGGACTGACATATGACTAGTGATCGAGTCGGCTAGGATTATATTTGCTGGAGTTCACAAGATAGAGGGGGGATCTCATAGAAACCCAAAAAATTCTAACAGGACTAGACAGGGTAGATGCAGGATGGATGTTCCCAATGGTGGGGGAGTCCAGAACCAGGGGTCACAATTTGAGGATACGGGGCTGACCATTTAGGGCTGAGATGAGGAGAAATTTCTTCACCCAGAGAGCTGTGAGCCTGTGGAATTCGCTACCACAGAAAGTAATTGAAGCCAAAACATTGTATGTTTTCAAGAAGGAGTTAGATATAGCTCTTGGGGTGAAAAGGATCAAAGGATATGGGGAGAAAGCAGGAACAGGCTATTGAGTTGCATGATCAGCCATGATCATAATGAATAGCGGAGCAGGCTCGAAGCGTCTACTGCTGCTCCTATTTTCTATGTTTCTTTGTTAGGTCTGCTTCTTAATTTGTTACCTACCTTCTCATGTTGACTATGCAGAACCTCCTTCCTTGTCCTGCTTATGTCATTGCTACCTACATGGACCATAATGACTGGATCCTCCCCCTCCCACTGCAAGTGTTTCTCCAATCCACAGCAGATGTCCTGAACCCTTGCACTGGGAAGGCAACATGGCCTCTGGACTCTCACTCTTTCCTGCAGGGAACAGTGTCAATCCCCCTCACTATACTATCCCCTGCTACCACTACATTTCTGTTTGCTCCCCCCACTTGAACGGTTTCCTGCATCATGGTGCCATGGCCAGCCTGCTCATCCACCTTGCAGACCTCGCTTCCATCCACACAGCTTGTAAGCACCCAAAACTGTATCACAATTGCAAAGTCTGAGGCTCCTCCAATACTGTCTGCTCAGTCCCTTTACTTACCTCACTCATAGTCACATCCTCCTGCCCCTCACTGCTGACCAAATCAGACGACCCTTTTCTAAGAGGCATGACCGTCTTCTGGAACAAAGTGTCCAGGTATTTCTCTCCATCCCTTATGTTGTGCAATGTGGCTTCCAGATCAATAATCCTGATCTTGAATTCCTCTAGCTGCTTACACTTTCAGCAGACGGCATAGACGGCTATTGTGTCCAAAACACCCACATTCCATAGCTGCAACATAACACCTGTCCTGCCATTGTTACTTAAGTTATTTAGTTAACTTAATTTAATTACTAATTTAATTAACTTAGAATAATTCCTATGCATCCTGCACCTCTCTCTCCCATGTGACAACTTCCTACATGAACCTAATTCGCTACTCACTCTTCAATTATTTCAGACGAGGTAGGGTGTAGTGAATTGACTGAGGCTAGTGTTGCATTTGTAGCATATGACATTTCAAGATATATTCACTGACCTTGACCACTCATGTGAGGTCACTGATAATTGCATCACTGCATCCAGGTCCTTGGAACTTGACTCCTGATATTGGCCTCCATGGCTACTTGCTTCCACTGCCTTCTAGGCATGTGTCTGGAGATCATCCTGTGGATACAAGGCGTTGCTCCTCTTTTGCATCTCCTTCAACAAGGCCTCCAACTGCAGTGTCCAAAAACCTTGGAGCTTGCTCCCTCCCATTTTGTGCCATTCTTCAATGTTTCCCAAGTCAGAGACACTTGCATGATTGTTAGCACCTCCAGCACAATGCACCTCCCTTTTAAGAGGTGCAGGCTAGACTTAAATGATATTACACAATATTAGCCTCCTGTTGATGCGGACAGTCAATCAACAGTGCGGTTAGCTCTGGCTAGATGTTGAAATCTCTACAATGAGAAGGCAGCTTGAAGTTGGTATGCTGCCTGTATCACATTGAATACACTCAGCTTAATTACACATTCAGATCCCCTGAACCAGTTTGTGGGGGCTATCCAATTTAGCTTCCCCAGGTTACTGGGGTCTTTACTCAATTTAGTAATGATAGGCAACATTTCCTCTAAGGTGTGCGGGAGCATGGTCACACAGTAAACCAGAACATACAGAGCAAGGGACAAACAGACCATGTACAAGCAACATTCCCTTTAAGATGCACGGTGCAACAAACGGGCTGTGCAGACCAAAGGGAAATTAGAGAGAACATTGGTGCTAAGTATCTTGGAACATTACTGTTTGTAATGTAGATCCCATACAAATGATATCCTGGGAAGGCTGTAAAGTATGACCTCTATGGGTTCACTAGTTGACTCAGCTGTGTGAACATCTGCTTCATCTGATAGAGACTGCCTCCTGGGAAATCCCCTGGGAGTGAACCTAAATAAGCCAATCATCAAGGTATGAATAAACATGGAAACCCTTGAGAACTACATTGACTATCAGTGACAGACATTTTACAAAGATTCTTGTGTAGAGATTAGTCTGAAATGTGGTACCTCGTCTGAACACAATTGCCTACTACCAGAAAAGCTAGAAAGTTTTGATGATAGTCCCTAATGGCTAGGCAAAAAAAGGGTTCCTGAGGTAAATGGCTGTCGATGAATTTTTAGTGCAATATTGTCTAAATGTTGGCCTGCAGACTGATCATGTCAAGTACTATCTTTCCTAAGAAATCACTTTAAATCTGTGTGGTTAAAATAGATCTATATGATAATGTCCTTGTAACATTTTGGAACTTTTATTAGCAAAGCTAGTAAAAGTCATTGTATTTTGATTTGTATTATGACATTGAGTTAGATTCAACTGACAAGACGTTGAGAGGGATTTTGCGGTCAGCAGCGAAGCAATGACATTCGTTGTTGACTGCACAGAGGGAAACAAACTTACTTGGTCATTGGCCGCAGCAAGAACTTCCTCGACTTGCTGCAGCAGGGCCTAGCTTCAGAAGCAATGAGGTCTTCCAGCACAGTGCATTGCCAGCGAAGCCACACCTTCTAGTGACATCACGAGCTGAAGACATGCCCCTTGCGGTCAGCTTCAGTGTGTTTTGCTCTTGACTATTTTAAAACAGTTATACCATTTTTTAAAAACTGTTCTAAACTTTTCTTCCTTCAAATGTGAGCACGATGGCTGTTCAATATAATTTTAAGCAATCCCTGCCGTTGCGTCATAATGGTTTTCACTTAATATGCCTGGTACATGGTTTAGCTTAGCAGATACACAGGTGCCATGACATCCTACGTTAAGGTGGTAATTTTAACTGAGAACGCAACAGACCACTTCACCGCACCTAGAGTTGAGAGATTAGTCACAAAGCTCTTTTGTTCATTTTCGCTCTTAGACTTAGATCAGAAAATACAGTGTAAGTCATGACCCTGGCATTCCCTCAGCCCAGAAACACAACTTGGAAAGGATTTGTGCCCAACTATGAAGAAGGAAAGTGCATTACTAACCTGAGAAGGTAGAAACAGTGGTAGTGGCCACTGAGTTTGGAGTTTTCTGACTGCTGTTGAAAAAAAATTGCAGAAAACAAACCCACTGGGGGTTGTGAGATAAGGTTTTGGGCTCTCAAACTCTGAGGTAGCCATGGCTGCCATGGAGTTCAGACAGAGTGCGGACCCTGCAAGGCCCCTTTAAATCCTCGGCTTTTTTTTCTAATGGTAGGCGTGGTCTAACAGACTGATCTTTGAGTCCTGATACCTGCTGCAAAAAAAGGCCCTGAAAGGGTAGTTTTTTTAATATCATAAAGCAAACCCTGAAGTTTAAACACTTCTCACTATGCTCAACCTCACCTCTTCCAACCTCCCCACTCAGCATCTGAAGGACACCCCATTGCCAGCATCCCCCCAGCCCCCTACCCCCACTCAACAACTCTCATATCTCCAAGGGTAGAATTTTTCCCTGTGTGTGTGTTTGGGGTTGGGGGTGGGGGGGGGGGGGGATGCGGGGAATGGACCTGGTCAGGTCCGTGCTGCCACTTTACATGGGCGGACCAATTAAGGCCCGCCCAACGTGACATGCACCCGGAAGTGCTGTGTGCTCCCTGTGCGGACGGGGGTGGGGGGTTGCCTGAGTCAGGACTGCACTCTTTTGTGCATGTGCACTAAAAGGCGCAGAAACCTCCCTGAGGCACTTCTGTCCCCTCATGTCCCCTCATGTGAAACTGCCACATGTGCATTAGTTTTAATAAAAATTTGTGTGAAGATTTAAAATCATTCATGAAACCTTATCCCGCCCACGGATGAGGTTCCATGAAAAATGTGAAGGCCGCCTGGGCTCTTCGCCTGCCCACCAACCTTAAGCTCTGCACGCCCGCCGAACTGTAAATCTAAACGATGCGCGGTGACATCGGGACACACGCCTGATGTCACCCCACGTCATTTTACCCCTCAGCGAGCGGGCCCCGCCCCACCCCCACTCGCTAAGCCGAAGGTTCAGGCCCAAGTTTTCACTCTGAGGTTGGGGTCACGCAAAGTCTGGGGCATTAAAATGGAGTTACACCAGAAAAGGTTTGGAAAGCACGGCCTTAAAGAAAAAGTATGTTAATAGTTGTTTGGTAGCATAGAACTTGAGTATCGCTGAAAAAAGACACATGAAGTCTATTCGTCTTGCATTCATCAGGACAATCGCAAGAAAACCAAATGTAAATTTTCAAAAGCTTTTGATGAAGTCCCATGTAAGAGGTTAGTGTGCAAAATTAAAGAACATGGGATTGGGGGTAATACATTGGCATGGATTGAAAATTGGTTAACAGACAGTAAACAGAGGGTAGGAATAAATGGCTATTTTTTGGAGTGGCAGGTGATGACTAGTGGGATATCGCAGGGATCAGTTCTTGGGCCCCAGCTATTCATAATATATATCAATGATTTGGGTGAGCGAACCAAATGTAATATTTCCAAGTTTCCTGACGACACAAAACTAGGGGGGAATGTGATTGGTGAGGAGGATGTTAAGAGGCTTCAAGGCGATTTAGACAAGTTGAGTGAGTGGGCAAATACATGGCAAATGCTGTATAAAGTGACATGGCAAATGCTGTATAATGTGGATAAGTGTAAAGTTATCGACTTCGGTAGGAAAAAGAAAATGGCAGAGTGTTATTTGAAAGGTGATAGATTGGGAAATTTTGATGCACAAAGGGACCTCGGTATCCTTGTACACTAGTCATTGAAAGCAAGCATGCAGGTGCAGCAAGCAGTTAGGAAGGCAACTGGCATGTAGGCCATCATTGCAAAAGGATTTGAGTACAGGAACAAGGATGTCTTACCGGAGCTGTACAGGGCCTTAGTGAAACCACACCTGGAATAGCATGTGTAGTTTCAGTCTCCTTACCTAAGAAAGGATATACTTGCCAAAGAGGGAGTGCAGCAAAGACTCACCAGACTGATTCCTGGGACAGCAGGATTGTCGTATAAGGAGAGATTGGGTTGACTAAGCCTTTAGTCAATGGAGTTTAGAAGAATGAGAGGGGACTCATTGAAACATATAAAATTCTGACACGGTGGGACAGACTGGATGGAAGGATGATGCTTCTTCTGGCTGGGAGGGTCAAGAACAAGGAGTCACAGTCTCAGGAAATGGGGCAGGCCATTTAGGACTGAGATGAGGAGAAATTCCTTCACCCAGAGGATGATGAACCTGTGGAATTCTCTACTACAGAAGGCTGTGGAGGTCAAGTCACCAAATATATTTAAGAAGGAAATAGATTTCTTGACTCTAAAGTGTCAAGGGGTATGGGAAGAGAGTGGGAGTATGATGTTGAGATAGAGGATCAGCCATGATCATACTGGACGGCAGTGCAGGCTCAAAGAGCTGAATGTTCTACTCCTGTTCCTATTTTCTGTTTTCTACGTTAAAGGGAGCAACAAGTTACACTTCATGAGAAGAAAGTGCTGATTAGAAGTGGATGTTGATTGGTAGAGACTTTGCCATGGAGATTTAACCAGTTAACTGACAAAACTTGGCGGTTTACTGTCAATTATCTGTCCATGGCAATGACTCTACCAATCAGAGTCCACTTGTCAACCAATCAGCACTGCCCTCTCATGAAGTATAAATTGGTCTCTTTGCATTTGGCATTCTTGTGAATGTCCTGATGAGTGCAAAATGAAAAGCTTCAACATATGACTTTTTTCAAAGATACTAAAAAATATTGTTATGACTGGGATGGGAAGAGTGCACAGTTTGTCTGGCCCCACTACTCCGCAGGTCGCACTATGAGTTTAAAAGTTTAGTTCACTCACCAAAATGGCCAATTATTTACCTTCACTACTGATACCCAGAATAAAGCAGACATCAACCAGGCTTCTTTCAATAAACACCAAACTTTGAAACCAGTCATGTCGAATGGAAGGGCAAAGGTTATCAACATACGAAATGGCATATGAAATTATACTAATTACTCTTTCAAGATACCATAAGTCTCTCTCTCTCACACACACACCCACACAAAAATAAAAATAACAATAGAGGAATTCAGCCAAAGGTTAAAAGTCAATGGGCGGAATTTTCTGTGTCTGCTGGCGTCAGGCATGCTCAGCAGCGTGAGAGGACAATATGGTGGGAAGGCCACAAACTAGTTTCACGATATGAAACCAGCTTGCGATCATCCGCACAACCCATCGATGGCGGGCCATGTTCCTCACCATTGGATGTTGGGAACCATATTGTAATACATCTGCGTAACATTATAAGGCCAGCCCACCGGAATCATCCCCCACCCACTGGATCATCCGCCCATCACACTGTCGTGTTTCACAACAGCATATACAAAGCGTGCACTTGACGGCTGCACTTTGAGGGGAACTTGGAGGCGAGTGCACAGTAACATTGCATAGCGCTCGCTCGGGTTGCCTGCTGGACTTCAAGATTGAGGTGCATTTGGTGGGGAGGGGCAAGGGCAACCCGGCGGTTGAAGGTGGTGTACAAACACGTGCGGGGCAGGGGGTAGGGAAGCGGCCGCACGTTAGGAAAACTTGGTATAAAGTGACCATTCCTCTGCAGCTGAGACAGTTCAGGTGCAGCCACATTGACATGGAGTCAGGTCTCTAGTTTATCTGCCCACTCAAGCAACGCAGAGGCATGAAAGTGCCACCAAGTGTTCCAGAGCTTTCCACCTCTTGGGCATAGACTGAAAACTAATGAGCGTCATAGTGGACTGCAGAACAGTTGGACAACTGGGCATGTTGTACAATCTCCTTGCTAAAGCTAGCCATGGAGCAGTCACTGGTAGAGGCACTCACAGCCCCTTGCAATGTCATCATCCTGGTTTGGACCAGTCTCCCCCATGGTTCAAGCTAACAATGCAGCCTTACAGGGCAAGTTAAGAGAATGCCTGTGACTAAACTGACAGCACAGCATGCAGTCAATGGGCAAAGCTGCAGACAATCGGTCAGGTGGAGGTGGTTGGGGTTTCGAGCAGCCATGCAGAGCACAAAACTCTGGCCATCAAGTGCTGGCCAGTACTGTCTGGGATGTGTTTAGGAGCCTTCAGACTTAACCAAGAGAGGTTCTTAGTCCACACAAGTTAACCCACACATTTCTCTCTCTCTTTTATACTGCAGGAGGACTGCATCAGGACTATGGAGCCTGGTGAACTAGTGTATGCCTTGTGGCATACAGAGAGCGGAGATGACGAAAAACAGAGCAACGGAGGCGCCTGGCTGCGCAAAGGGAGGAGACACACCCTAAGGAAGAAGGGGCGGTTGGGCTCCCGCGCACACTGCTGAAGAACGACAACGAGTCATTGCTGATCGACACCTAGCTAGACCCAGGGCCCTTGGAAGCCACCTTTAATTCCTGCAGATGACCAAGAACCAATGTCGTTGAAAACTGTGCATGTCTAGGGAACTAGTTGGTCACATCTGGCAGCTACTGCAGGATTTGGTGCCACAGGGACATAGAGGGCATCCACTACCAATAAGCGTGAAAATGACAGCGGTGCTCAATTTTTACGTCAGTGGCTCCTTTCAGGGTTCCACAGGTGACCTCTGTGGGATTGCACAAGCCTCCACCCCCAAATGCATCCATGAGGTCACAGATGCCACCTTTGCGAGGGCACACAACTTTGTGCATTTCGCCCGGGACTAGGACAGTCAGGATGCAAAAACGATTGATTTTCCCAAATCTTGGGTTTCCCACAGGTGCAGGGTGCGATCAATTGCACTCATGTGGCACTCAGATCTCTGGTGCAGCAAGGGGTCAACTATGCCATCCGCAAGGGCCTCCATTGCTGAATGTGCAGCTGGTGCGTGACTACAAATGCACCCTGCAGCTCTGCGCACTGTTTCCAGGGAGTTCCCATGACTCCTACATTCTCAGTTAGTCACAGATCCCTGACGTCTTCCAGGGTCCACAGAGGCTGCAGGATTGGCTCCTCAGGGACAAGGGCTACCCACAGAGGATGTGGTTGATGACATTCATGAGGCGGCCTCAGACTGCAACAGAGGAAGGTATAATGAGGCTCATGCTGCAACTCGCAGCTCAGTGGAGCAAACCATCGGGATGCTGAAAATGAGGTCCCGGTACCTGGATCAGTCTGGTGGAGCCCTGCAATACAGTCCACAGAGAGTGTCATGCATCGTCATCACCTACTGTGTCCTTTACAACCTGCTGCCAGAATGTCGTGGCCAGGGAGAGGAGCTGGCTGAGGAGGAGATGCAGGAGTTGGAGGTTTCCTCTGATGTGGAGGATGTTGATGGTGATGAGGGTGAGCAGGTCCTCAAAGGCGACGACGATGACCTCGCATAGGCCAGATGAGGCAGGTGCACTCAGGAGGTCCTCATAGCTGCTAGGTTTGTGGGGGATGATGATGACAAGCAGTGAGGAGACACCCTGGATCCTCACAGTGCATCTATGAATGTTTGGCTCCAGTCTGGCTTATGGCAGCGCACATACCCTCTGTGATAAGGCTCCTGCCATTGAAGCGCAGTGGAGGCCCTAATGGTTGCTCAGTTGCAGGAGGATGATGACGACATGCAGTGAAAATACTCCAAAGATCTTCACATAGCCTCCGAGAATGCCTGATTCCTGTTTGTCCGAGGGCAGCTCACTTGCACTTTGAGATCAGGGTCATATCATGGAGACGCAGCCATGAAACTTTAAAAGCATCCGATCCTTTGCCTGCCGTCAGCACCTGACCCCTTCAGGAGCACAGCGTCACAGGTCACAGATGCTAAAAAGATGGGGGCCTGCCCCACCTTAAAAATGCTAAGAGCACACAGGGAGAATGACGGAATTCTGTGACACCTGCCCACAACATTCTGGCAGCCATGACAAGCACCATCGAGGTGCAGGCATCACTAATGCATCCAGGGAATATGAGGCTGAACCATTATTTTGGTCTGAAGGCTGCACAAAGCATAGGGAAGAGACCCTGGGCTGAGACACCTGCCTTTATCTTGTGTGGAAAGGTTTCACATTTGAGTGACACGAACCCTGCTCATCATAACAAGGAGCCATAGGCAAGAAGACATTCTTGGGAGTTTATTTACAATAGTGAACGTTATGTACAAGTGATTAATAACCATGCCCAGGTGTGGTACTGGGTTTGTAACCCCAAGATCATGAGTTCAAATCTCATAATGGCAAACTATGAAACAATGTAACTTCATCTGAAACAGATGGAAACGTGTTTGTACTTGAAAGAGTTACATCTTCTTCACCCGGTGCGGAAGGGGGTCGGGAAGGAGGAGGACCTCCTCATGAACCTACTCCTGGGCCTGGCCAAGTTGGCTATTAACAGGTCCAGGCAGCGGGCGATCGACGGGGGAGTCCCGCCCGATTGTTTATCCCTCTTCCGCGGCTACGTTCATAGCCGGGTGTCTTTGAAGAGGGAGCACGTGGTGTCTGCTGGCACACTCGAGGCCTTCCGTGCCCGGTAGGCACCACGGGGACTGGGGTGCTTTATTGACCCATTTAATCACATTTTGGTTTAAAGTTTGTAAGTTTCCTTTAAACTTTGTTCTTGGTTTTACAGCTGACCTAAATTAGGGGCTGTGCCTGATTTATCCTTAATTTTGTTAATTTAGTTTAATTGTTTTAACTCAAAAAGAGTTACATCTTCTTAACCTTCCTAACCCTTCTTCCTACGTCTTGGTGCTCTCCCGACATCCACAGCAGAGGTGGAAGCAGCCTGCTGACTGTTACACCCTGCTGTCTGTGATGAACTTGGTGGGCATCCTCTGGAGTGCTCAGACTTGTAGGGCCCTGGCCTGCTTTCGGTGTCATGCTGTGTGGCAGTGGCACCTTCCTCAGCCTGTGGAGCTGGAGCTGCTGAGGTGTGTTTCTCTGTGCTGGTGCAGGGTGTGGGTGAGCGCTGTGATGGGTCCTCAGGGAGGGTTTCAGTGGAATCGTCTCCTGAGCTTTGCTCAGGGCTTGATTGGAAGCCCTGGGTCGTGGACTCTCCTGGCTGTTTCCCAGATGTGCCTGCGGAAGCAAGAAGAGATAATTAGTGCATGGCAGTGGCCTGTGAAACAGGACACATCACTCACGGCATGGTTGTTTGATGGATGTTGCATTGCTGGATCCTCACTTGTTAGATCATTGCCGATCTCACCGTCAGCACAGGAGCGGTCCAGACCCTCGCTGGCCAGCTGGATGGCTCTGTTTTCAAAGTCCATGAGGACCTTGATTTCAGGCATTCCTCAACCAGTCTATGACATCTCTCTCTTGTGTACCAGCTTGTCCAGCATGAATAGTGATGGAGAGAGTGTAAGCAGGATGCCTGCCAGGCCAGGTGAAAAGTGTGCCTGGCATGTGTGGGTGGTGAGTGGTCCCATGGACGGGATGAGAACAGTGAAGGTGTGTGTGAGCGAGTGAATAGTGATGGCCCTTGAACTGGCAGTGAGAGAGGGCCTTGTGGATGTGTGAAAGGTTTCTCAGTATGCGAGTTGGGAGTGATGAGAAGAGTGACTTACCCTGGTGAGATGGAGGAGATCGTTCATCCTCTTTCTGCACTGGATGGCTGTTCTCTTTTGCAGGATGTTGGTGTTGACCATTGCTGCCACTGCCTCCCAAGCTGGATTGGTGATGTTGCTGCGGCCAGAGCAAGGTTAGAGGACCTCACAGTGGGCCTCCACTGCATCCAAAAGGTGCTCGAGGGACATGTCATTCAACCTAGGGGCTACAGTCTTCTTGCCTTTCGGGGGCATGTCTTCTGTGCGGCAGTCCTGGGTTGGAAACACAGAGGTGTACGTGTGGCTGCACTTTAACTATGATGCCCAGCATGATGAAGCGGTGAGGTGATGTCATGGAGACTGAATGAGATCCTGCTCGCCATAGAAATGATGTGTTTCCTGGGAATGCATAATTAATGCAACAGGTTTGGGATAATGCAGCATGAGAAGCTGCCATTGTAGCCGGCGGTAAAACGCTACCACACTTAGTGCAAATCGAGCAAGATGATTTTGGCCAAAGGATCACAGGCAAAGGATAGATGGTGGAGTCATTGAAATGCCATCCTGGTTGGTCTCTCAGTGTTAATCTGTGAAACAATCAATTACTCTGGCACTGCTTTTCAAGCAGACCCAAGGAATACTTGAGAGTGCTCTATTCCAGCATGTAAAACATCTCAGGAGCAGCTTAAATTCACTTCTGGTTGTGGACTGACTCTGGACTACAAAAAGGCTGCTGCCTTTTCTCAAGCAGTTGGTCCTTCCTTTCTCGAAACCAAAACCACCACCCACTTTTAAAACAGTCTTCCAGGCATGGTTTTTTTTAGAGCCATAAACATCACGTGAACCCCTTTGTATACAGTCCACTAAGATCAAGAGGTTTCTAGCCTTTTTTTTCAACTGCTTAATTACCCTTTTTTATAAAAGCGTGCTTTTTCCAGGAATAGCAATCAGAGTCCCGCATTAATCCTTTAAGGGAGTAACTTTTAAAAGCAAATTCTTCCAGAATTCCCTTCGTCCTTGAAGATGAACCATTTTCTGTAATTAAAGTGTTCATGACAGTATGTTCCTAAATCGCAGGCACACTTTCAATGACACTTTGTTGGCCTGTGTAATTTCGAGACCCAAAAACATGATACGGGGGCTTGCTGACATTACTCCTGTCTCTCTAATGTTTTCTTTGAATGCTTCCACCTGTTCTATATGAAGAAATTGCACCTCAGGGTAAATCTCTGGAAATATGTGTTAAGCCTAAAGGGGTGGAGAGCTGGCATAATGACACTGTTTCCTTTCCTTTGAATCTGGGAGTACACATTTCAGGAAAATCGGCCTAAACATTTCCCGAACATAAGCTACACTGCTGGTACTTTATTATCACAAAATCTTTACAGTGCAGAAGGCGGCCATTCAACCCATCGATTCTGCACTGGCTCGCTGAAAGAACATTGTACCTAATCCCATTCCACTGCCTTATCCCCGTAACATTCTTTCTTTTCAAATAGCAATCCAATTCCCCTTCAAATACCTCGAAGTTTGTTCCAGACTCCAACCACCCTCTGGGTGAAAGAATTTTTCCTCACATCGCTTCTACTCCTTTTGCCCATTATTTTGAATCTGTGCCCTCTAGTTCTTGATGTACTCTTGAGTGGGAACAGTTTCTCACTATTTACCCTGTCCATACCCCTCAGCATCTTGAATACCTTTATCAAGTCTCCTCTCAGCCTTCTTTTCTCCAAGGAAAGCAAACACAACCTCTCCAATCTATTGTCATAACTACAGCTGTTTATCCCTGGAATCATTCTTCTGAATCTCCACTGTACTCTCTCCAATGTCTTCACGTCCTTCCTCAAGTATGGCACCCAGAACTGGACGCAGTGTTCCAGATGAGAACTAACTAGTGTCTTATATAAGTTTAACATTGATTTTAATATTGATTTACAAATAACTTTGTGGACAACTGAGGTAAGCAGTATTTCTGCCTTGCTTTTGGAAGAGAAATTTAATCTAAAGTACCATGTAGGTGAGAAGGCAAAAATTCAACATCTCCTGAAATAGGCACAATATAGGGACTTAACCCTTGCTTGGACCTAGTATAATCAAAACACAGACAAACAAGGGAAAATAAATGTTTGTGCGTTTTTAAAAAAATTCTTACATGGGATGTGGGCGTCGCTGGCAAGGCCAGCATTTGTTGCCCATCCCTAATTGCCCTTGAACTGAGTGGCATTTCAGAGGGCAGTTAAGAGTCAGCCTACATACCCCTCAGCCTGGAGTTACATGTAGGCCAGACCAAGTAAGGATGGCAGATTTCCTTCCTTAAAGGACATTAGTGAACCAGAAGGTTTTTTATGACAATCAACAATGGTTTCATGGTCACCATTACTGAGGCTAGCTTTTCAATTCCAGATTATTAATTGAATTTAAATTCCATCAGTTACCATGGTGGGATTTGAACCCTTGCCCCCCAGAGCATTAGCCTGGGCTTCTGGATTACTAGTCCAGTGACACTACCACTAGGCCACCGTCTCACCCCCAAAATATGCACCATCGTTGACTATAGGAGGTCCTTAGGGCAAGTTGTGATGGCTGTATTTCATTCAGTAGTTTGTTCAAAGCTGGGAGAAGATAGCAATATCTTAAAATTGCTTTCTGATAGAATTTTACAGCTGCTTGTTAGTGAAACCCCTTGATCTCTAGAGGATTTTGAAATGCCAATAATTATGTCACAGGCTACCCCAAAATCATGTTTGCACATCTCTGGACATCCAAGGCAAGCCAAAGTGAGTCTGGTGGTGGAATAGGGGTGGGGAGGGAGATTTGGATATGAGGGTATTCATTCACCAATAGCAAGACCACCATGTTGGCTCAGCTGGAACAAGACCACTTTAAAAAGCTGGTTTCCTTTCCCTCTGATTACCTATACAGCAACAAAATTGGCCAGAGTGAATCACAGGAGGCTACAATAAATTCCAATATATTTTATGTTAGCAGCCTGAAAATATTACTCATGATAGTTGACATCTTTCATTGAATCTGGCTTTTTACTATGTGTGAGATCCTGCTGAGATTTGCGAAACATCTTAGCTATCACCAACAGACATATTACAAAGATTCTTGTGTATACCTCAGCAGTACCTTAGTATGAATGCAATTGCCTACTACTAGAAAAGGTAAAAAAAAACTTTCTATGATAACCCTGATGGCTATGCAAAAAATAGGGTTCTTGAGGTAGACATTATAGTGTAATGAGACAGGGTTGATTAGTAATATTTGAGCGAAGGATCCCTTGGGGAGGAATGATCATAATGACAGAATTTCATATCAAGTTTAACAGTTAAACTAGGGTCTTAAACTTAAACAAAGACAATTACGGAGGTATGAGAGGTATGTTGACTGTACCAAAACAGATTGTGAGAGTTTTAGCAAGTAAGTAAAAAGGAAGAGAATAAAAGAAGCAAATGTAAGTCCTTTGGCGGCAGAGACAGGAGAAATTATAATGGAGAATAAGGAAATGGCAGAGACCCTGAACAAATAATTTGCCTGTCTTCACAGTCAAAGACAGAGAATCACAGAATTGTTACCAGCACAGAAGGAGACCATTCAGCCCATTGTGCCTGTGCCAGCTCTCCGAATGAATAACTCATCTTTTGCCACTCCCCCACCTTCTCCCTTGCATATTCTTCCTTTTCAGATAATAATCCAATCCCTCATGACTGCCTTGATTGAACTGGCTTCACCACATTATTAGTTAGCGTATTCCAGATCTTAACTACTTGCTGCATGAAAAAGTTTCTCCTCATGTCTTCATTGCTTCTTTTGCTAATTACCTTAAATCAGTGCCCTCTCGTTCTCGATCCTTCCACCAGTAGGAACGTTATTTTCCCTATCTAATCTGCCCATATGCCTCATGATTTTGAATACCTCTATCAAATCTCCTCTCAATATTCTCCAATGAAAACGGCCCCAACTTCTCCAACCTATCCGGCTAACTGAAGTTCCTCACCCCGGAACCATTTTTGTGAATCTCGTGACACAAAGAACATGCCAGGAGTTGGAGGGAGCCAGGGCATAATGAGAGTGGAGAACTTAAAGTAATTGCTGTTTATAAAGAAAAAATGCTGGAGAAATTAATGGGATGGACTTGAAGGTCCACACAGGTTTTAAAAGAGGCGGCTGCAGAGACAGTGGATGGGCTGGTTTTGATCTTCCAGAATTGCCTATATTCCAGAATGGTCCCCAGAGATTGGATGGTAGCAAATGTAGCTGGAACCACTGGCCAGTTAGTCGGACATCAGTAATAGGGAAAATGCTAGAATCTGTTATTCAAGACGTAGTAACAGGTAACTTGGAAAATCACATTATGATTGAGCAGAATCAACACAATCCTACACAATGGAAATTATGTTTGGTAAAGGTATTCAAGATTTTTTGAGTATGTAGCTAACAAGATAAATCAGAGAGAACCAATTGATGTAGTATATTTGGGGTTTGAAAAAGGCATTTGCTAATAGTTGCCAACAAGAGGTTGTTACACAAGGTTAGAGCTCATAGGGCCCTATGACAAGGCCCTCAACCGTGTTCGGCCCATCTCCCGCGCAACCACCCTCACATCTTCCTCTCCCTCCCAGAACCATAATAGGGTCCCCCTTGTCCTCACCTATCACCCCACCAGCCTCCGCATTCAAAGGATCATCCTCTGCCATTTCTGCCAACTCCAGCATGATGCCACCACCAAACACATCTTCCCTTCACCACCCCCCCCCCGGCGATCGTTCCCTCTGGGACACTCTGGTCCACTCCTCCATCACCCCCTACACCTCAATCCCCTCCCACAGCACCTTCCCATGCAATCGCAGAAGCTGCAACACCTTCCCCTTTACTTCCCCTCTCCTCACCATCCAAGGGCCCAAACACTCCTTCAAGTGAAGCAGCATTTCACTTGCACTTCCCCCAATTTAGTCTACTGCATTCGTTGCTCCCAATGTGGTTTCCTCTACATTGGAGAGACCAAACGCAGACTCGTTGATCGATTTGAAGAACACCATTGGTCTGTCCGCAAGCATGACCCAGGCCTCCCTGTCGCTTGCCATTTCAACACTCCACCCTGCTCTCATGCCCACATGTCTGCTTGGCTTGCTGCATTGTTCCAGTGAAGCTCAACGCAAACTGGAGGAACAGCACCTCATCTTCGGACTAGGCACTTTACAGCCCTCTGGATTGAATATTGAGTTCAACAATTTTAGATCATGAACTCTCTCCTCCATCCCCACCCCTTTTCCATTCCCCCCCTTTTATTCCAATAATTTATATAGATTTTTCTTTTCCCACCTATTTCCATTATTTTTAAATGTATTTCCATTCATTGTTTTATCTCTACCTTTTAGCCTGTTTAGATCCCTTTCCTTCACCCCACCCCACCTTTTAGCCTGTTTAGATCCCTTTCCTTCACCCCACCCCACCCCCACTAGGGCTATCTGTACCTTGCTTGTCCTGCTTTCTACCCTTAATTAGCACATTCCTTAGATAATATCACCACCTTCAACACCTCTTTGTCCTTTTGTCTATGACATCTTTTGGCTATCTCCAACTATCACTGGCCCTCTATCGAGCTGTACACCACCCACCCCCCCACCCCTTAAACCAGCTTATATTTCACCTCTTTTCTATTTTTATTTAGTTCTGCTGAAGAGTCATACGGACTCGAAATGTTAACTGTGTTCCTCTCCGCAAATGCTGCCAGACCTGCTGAGTTTTTCCATGTATTTTCATTTTTGTTTTGGATTTCCAGCATCCGCAGTTTTTTGCTTTTATCTTAGAGCTCATAGGATTTGAGGTAATATATTAGCATGATTGAAGACTATTTAACAGATAGAAGAGAGTTGGAACAAAGTCATGGTGTAACTAGTGGAGTTTCACAAGGGTCAATGGTTAGTCCTCAGTTATTTAAAATCTAGATTGATGACTTAGATGAAAAGACTGAGTGTAATATATCCAAATTCGTTGATGATATCAAGCTAGGTGGGAAAGTAAGCTATAAGGAAGATGCAAGCAGGCTGCAAAGGGATATGGATCAGTTAAGTGATTGGGCAAGGAGGTGGTAGATAGAGTATAATGTGGCGAAGTATGAAATTTTTCAATTTCGTGGAAAGAATTTAAAGAGCAGAATTTAAAAGGAGAGACTAGTAATTGTTGGGATTCAGGAAGATTTGAGGGTCCTTGAAAGTTCTCATGTAGGCACAGCAAGCAACTAGAAAGACAAATAGTACATTAGTTTTACTGCAAGGGAGCTGCAGTGTCAGAGTAAGGAAGTCTTGCTGCAATTATATAGGGCTTTGCTGAAAGCACAGTGCTACACATAGTTTTGGTCTCCTTATCAAAGGCAGGATATACCTGCCTTAGAAGGGGTACAAAAAGGGCTAGACTGATTTCTAGGATGAGAGGGTTGCCAATGATGAGAGATTGAGTAGAGTGGGCCTATAACAGACCTGGGCAAACTATGGCCTACAGGAGCTTCTGACTTGGCCCACGGTTGGGCCATGGAAATAAACAAAGTAAATGAGCAAAGCATAGCTGAATTTTTGCAAAAATGTCTAATTTCAAGATTCATATGCTTTAGGAGTATAACATTTAGTGAAGACTCAAGTTTTTAAATGTAAAGCAATGGAAGCACCTGGCTTGGGAAGCTTGTGAACAAAGTATTTGCAATTCAAAGGATGGCCTGTGTTTATTTAGAAAGTCAGAGTTAGAAGAGGGAAATCAGTAAACAATAGTAAAAACATTAGATAGCCCCTGAATTGCTTGGTAGAGATGAGTTGTTCAACAGTTGCCTTTAAAAGGGGTTTAAATAGGGTTTCCTAGGACATAGGGTAGATTTGGGAATGGGGGATAATAAATTCAAATCTCTATCTGGAATGTCCCAGGTATGCCATGTTGCCATTGGGATAGATACAGGGAATTGCATTTGGTTTTGGGTATATCTGTGTGTATTTCTTATACAGCAGTTGCACTTGGAGCCTGGAAGCAGCTGTGAGACAAGCAAAGAGAAAATCTATCAGAATCTGTAGACTCAAAGCAATCAGAAATCAGGGGTATTCTGAATTGGAGTCAGTAAGCAAGAGTGCAGTGGGGTACTTAAGGAGAGTTGGTGGGTTGCAGAGCTGGATGACAATGGAAGGACCACAGAAATCTCATACCTCAGAATATATCAGGAACATTGAGGAGGTTCAAAGTAAAATCCCTGAGAGCTGTGGCACACCCTGGTTTGGTCCTCAGGGAAGTGAAGGAACCCTCAAGATCCTGTAACATATAGGGGGAACTCTTGGGGCAAATACAAGTAGAACAGGGAGTATCCTGTTGAGAGTTCCAGGCTAAAAGTATAAACATTTATGAAATATAGCGTTGTTAGTACTTGCTTTGTTTAACTTTTGTGCAGTGTCACGGTCAGAATGTGAATGTTTTTTTACTGACCGTGATCAGTAAAGTTTTGTAATAAAAGAGGTCTGTGTTTTCTAATGCTAAGAGTGTATATCCCAATTAAATATTCCAGCAGAAAGCTTTTGAGAGTTTAAGAATAACAAAGGTTATTTATTCTCACACACTTAACTCGAATTTAAAATGCGATGTCTCAAACATTCATTCCCTTAAGCAGACTCACATATACAAATATAAAAGCAAAAAACTGCGGATGCTGGAAATCCAAAACAAAAATTAAAATACCTGGAAAAACTCAGCAGGTCTGACAACATCTGCGGAGAGGAACACAGTTAATGTTTCGAGTCCGTATGACTCTTCAACAGAACTGTTCTGCTGAAGTCATACGGACTCGAAACATTAACTATGTTCCTCTCCGCAGATGCTGCCAGACCTGCTGAGTTTTTCCAGGTATTTTTATTTTTGTCTCACACACACAAAGACTGTTTACAGGTAAAGGTAGTATACTTGTACTAATTATGGTTAACCCAGTATCTGATTTATGATCTCTGGTCTCCTGCGAGGCAGGCTTGGTTTCTTTAAGTAAGTTGATGCTTTAAAGTTGAAGCAAGGGTCTTGTAAAAACAAAGGATTTTCAGCTGGTTGCGAGTTACCCTGTAGTCAAATTTCCAGAAGGAACTCGAAGTTGGAACAGGTTGGAGGAGTCTTGCCCTCCGTTAGGATCTCCGACTTTCAAGGTATAAATTACTTGCAGCTAGTTTGATGGCTTTGGTGGAACTGTCTGCAAACAGCTTTTAGCTGATTTTTAAAAGCAGACAACGTCTCCCTCAGTATGTGACTATTACAAGTTCAAAGTCTTTTTCCAAAAACAGGTGGTGTATATGTTGATTCTAACATCTTGTGTTGTTTAACACCTTTGAGATTCATCCAGTCTAGTTTGGATGGCCAAAGTTGCCATAATACAATAGGTAAGTTGTTTGGGTCTATTCACCCACAAATTGAGCTTCGATGTTCTTTTTTGTCCAGAATGAAACAGAGAAAGAGAGACAGGCAGGCTGGAAATTCTATAGACCTTTTGAAAGGTGCAAATTCCCCGGATGGCTGTGAATGTCCATATTTAATCAGGAGTTTGCTTGAGACTTAGGCCAGTCAGTAGCTAAAATGCCAATGTCACATGATTTGCAACAGCCATTTTAATAATTTGTTTGTGTCCAGTTTTGAAAGATAAGAATTAGAATGAAGTAGAGAATAGCACATGCCGGTACTGGACATGGTCACAGTAAAAGTGTTTAATCTTGTGGTGTAATTCTTTTAGTTAATAACTTGGAGTTTGAATTTCTTTTAAAGTTACAGGTCCCCCTTGAGATTTATAACAAAATACAAAATTACTGACAAACAACAAGCTCTATGTTTTTTTAAATGCCTTAATTGCCTTATAATCTTACTGTCAGAAATGTGCAAATGACCGTCCCATTCCCAGAGCGCATGCACACAAGCAAACATTCCTGCTCTGTTGGAATCTTTTATCCAGTGCTGATGTGCTCAGGAACTCAGAATGTAGCCCAGATTTACAGGACAGGTTTAATGGTGGTTGCTAAGAGACCACCTGCAGAATGGGAGTGCACATGTGGAGGAGCATGGAGAGTAGCACAAGGTAAGCATGCATTCAAGGTTACTGACTAGACTACAGTTCTGTTGAAGAGTCATTCAGACTCGAAACCTGAACTGTGCTCCTCTCCGCAGATGCGGCCAGACCTGCTGAGTTTTTCCAGGTATTTTTGTTTCTGTTTTGGATTTCCAGCATCCGCAGTTTTTTGCTTTTATCTTAGCATCCTGGTAAACCTCCTCTGTACCCTCTCCAATGCCTCCATATCCTTCTGGTAATGTGGTGACCAGAATTGCACGCAATATTCCAACTGTGGCCTAACCAAGGTTCTATACAGCTGCAGCATGACTTCCTAGCTTTTATACTCAATACCCCTGCCAATGAAGGCAAGCATGCCATATGCCTTCCTGACTACCTTATCTACCTGCATTGCCACTTTGTGACCTGTGGACCTGTACACCCAGATCCCTATGCCCATTGATGCACTTAAGGGTTCTGCCATTTACTGTATAATTCCTGCCTGTATTAGACCTTCCAAAATGCATTACCTCACATTTGTCCGGATTAAACTCCATCTGCCATTTCTCCGTCCAAGTCTCCAACCGATCTATATCCCATGTATCCTTTGACAATCCTCTTCACTATCTGCAACTCCTCCAACCTTAGTGTCATCTGCAAACTTACTAATTAGCCCAGTTACATTTTCCTCCAGATCATTTATGTATACTACAAAAAGCAAAGGTCCCACAATCTTGGTGATCTTTCAACAAGTCCTATCACCTCGATGGATGTATCCTGACAAACTGTGCATTTTAAACACTGGTACATATTCACAAGGGTGGATGGAAAAACAGAAATCTGTTGACAGCTGCCCATTCAGTTGGTGGCATCCTTGCCTCTGAGCCAGATGGCTCTGACAAGTCCTATACCAGGACTTGAGTGTAAAAATCAAGGCTGATGCCTCGGTGCAGTACTGAGGGATCACTGCACTGTCGGAGATGCTGTGTTTCAGATGAGATGTAGATTCAAATATGTGATTAGGTCAGAACATCAAATGCTGTTTGGCTGTCATGTAGAGACCTGACTGATTGTACTTCTCCACAAACATTTTCTGGCTTCATTCTTTGCATCATTTAACCTTCTCTGGCTGCAATCCACTGTTCCCTTAACACCCTGTAATCATGAAGAAGAAAGAGAAAATTTCACATACACTGCTTGTCAGCATAATGCTGCAAGCATGCTGGAGGGCCAGAGAATGCAATAATATAACAGGAAGGGATGCCATAACAGCAATGTGCAATCCAGAAAAAACTGGAGGAGTTTCATGCAGCAAGACCTGGACAATTTCCAGGCATGGGTTGATAAGTGGCAAGTAACATTCACACCACACAAGTGCCAGGCAATGACCATCTCCAACAGGAGAGAATCTAACCTTGACATTAAATGGCATCACCATAGTTGAATTCCCCACTATCAATATCCTGGGTTGGGCGGGGTGGTGTGGGTTACCATTGACCAGAACCTGGATATGACTAGCCATATAAATACAGTGGCTACAAGATCAGGTGAGAAGCTGGGAATTTTGCTGTGAAGGACTCACCTCCCAACTCCCCAAAGCCTGTCCACCATTTACAAGGCACAAGTCAGGAGTGTGAAAACTCTCCACTTGCCTGGATGAGTATAGCTCCAACAATGCTGAAGAAGCTCAATACCATCCAGGACAAAGCACCTGCTTGATTGACAACCCACCATCTTAAAAACTCACACTATCCACCACCAATCACAGTAGCAGCAGTGTGTACCATGTACAAGAAGCACTGCAGCAACTCACCAAGGTTCCTTCGACAGCACCTTCCAAACCTGTGACCTCTACCACCAAGGAGGACAAGAGCTGCAGATACATGGGAACACCATCTCCTGCAACTTCTCTTTCAAGCCACACACTGAGCTGATTTTGAACTTTATTGCTGTTGCTTTATTGTCACTGGGTCAAAATCCTGAAATTCCCTTCCTAGCAGCAGTGTGGGAGTACCTACACCACATGAACTTCAGCAGTTCACAGCAGCTCATCACCTTCTCAAGGGCAATTAGGGATGGGCAACAAATCCTGGCCTACCCACAACACCCACATCCTGTGAAAAATTTTTAAAAATGCTTTCTTGAGAGAATCTAAGTTCCCAAATATCCACAGAAAATCCTTACTTTGTTCAGCTCCAACTATTTATGCGGACAAACGTTTTCCCTGCTAAAACACAACAGTGCTCACTATAGATCCCAGCTAACAGACCAGCATCTTAGCTCCTTATTGCTGATTTCTATAACAAGACACTGGGCTTTGATGCCATTGTAAAGAGGGGTAACAATCTGTAATGTTCATGTGAAGCCAAGAGGGTGTGAAAAAGAAGGTAAATTTGACTTAATTATTGTAATGCATCGTTATGATGGTATAATTAACATAATAATTAAGATTTCATGTTTATTTGTACCAAAGTTTATCTTTATTTTAAATGCTGGATTCTTGGGGATTTATGGCCGGCCCCCATACAATTTCCATATCCAGATATGGCCTCTGGGCGAAAGGTTTGCCCACCATTGGCCTACATTCTCTGGAGTTTAGAAGAATTAGAGGCGATATCATTGGAATATATAAAATTCTTCGAGGGATTGAAAGGGTAGGTGATGAGAAGCTGTTTTCCCTGGCTGGTGAATCTAGAACTAGGGGTCAGGGTCTCAAGTAAAGGGTCATTCATTTAGAATTGAGATGAGGAGAAATCTCTTCACTCAGAGGGTTGTGAATCTTTGAAAATTTCTACCTCAGAGAGCTCTGGATGCTCATCTGTTGACTATATTCAAGACTGAGATTGAAAGATTCTGGTCACTAAGGGAATCAAGGGATTTGGGAATAGTGCAGGCAAATAGAGTCAAGTCCAATGATGATCTTATTGAATGCCAGGGCATCATAAGATTAATTATATACAAAGGGCCAAAACGCATCCTCATAATACTGACACTAAGTTCCCACTAGTTTAATAACCATTATATTTAACACTAAACCATCCAATTACTATTGCCATGGGGTTCTTAGGTAGGAAAACAATAGGAGCCCCAGGGACATATTGTAATCTGCCAAATACAGCTATTAATACCATTTCTCCGGGGCTTCTGATGAAATTACAGATACAGGCCATGAGAACGCCACAGGAATTCAGGGCTCATCTGACATATCACATACAAGTTTTCTGATTTGGGATTAACTAATATTGATAATCGTCCATGTGAATTCACCCAAGTTTTCTATCAATTTTCATCACTTCATTTTGCATTTGGTAGTACAGAACTTGAATATTGCTGAAAAAAATACATTTTGTCAAATACATCTTGCATTCATCAGGACAATTCGCAAGAATATAATAAGGGAAAACAATAAATTTATACTGTATGAAAAGAGACTGCTGATTGGTTGGCAAGTGGACTCTGATTGGTAGAGGGGTTGCCATAGAGAATGTATCAGTTGATGGTGACTGACAGTTAACTCCCAAGCATTGTTTGAAATTTAAACCAGGCACCTTGATTCTGATTGGTCAAGGCATTGCCTTGAGGAACGAACCAGCGAATGACTGTCACTTATTTTGTTTAGCTACAATAGGCACAATGTCTGTACATGTTCTCTTTGTCTGCAAAAAACAGGGCCCCTTGTAACCCTGTGTATTAGTGTACATAGCTTCCACTACACACAAATGCGTCACACTGCAAACCAGACTGCCAATTTTAAATTGGTTGTCAAACTAATTATTAACACACTGAGGATTGTTTAGCAAATGTTGTCTGATCGTGGAATCACATCTAATGTTGGACACTGTGTTTTGAGTTTTGCAAACATGGGCTGGCTGTGTATGGTCTGTATCTTGCCCAATGCAAACAGGAGGCACACACTGCTTGATATGATCCGCCAATCTTTGGGACATTTGGCCTAATACCTAGCATCACACTGGCACTGAAATTCATATACAATATTACTCGTGTGTGTGACAGGCAGAACGTTATTTTGGCTTGATGGTAGCATCTGGCTAGTGGTGAATACCACTAGTGTTGCTACTGCATAGTAGCAGCGTGAAACAGCTAGCTTCACCTGTTGCTCAAATTTTTGAGGTACCTTACCCTTCCAGCGTAATCTGAGGTAGACTGGGCACTTTTCACGGCCGAAAGTGATCGCTTTAGGCCTGTTCATGAGTTTGTACAATGTACAGCACAAAATCACTGATATGGGTAGCCATTTTCCTGCAGGATGCCATTGATGAGCCTTATTTCAGCATCAAGCTTGCATGGTGAGCAAATGGCTTAGGCCTTATTTATGAGGTTACCGATAAGGTCAATCTTATAGCATGTGAACCACTCTATATAGGGTGAGAGGAGAGATAGCCTAATGGAGGAGGGGCACATTTCTGATCATGTTTCTAATTCTCCCACTGTTTGGTGTCCATTTTGCCAATCTAAAGTACCTGAGACATTTTGTATATTAAAGTCACTGTACAAGTATAAGCTTTTGTTTTATTTCTCTGGCGTTACACTAAGGTCTTGTTTTGCCCTCTTCACTGGTGTTACGCACAGCAGGGGCAATTTTAATGAGCTTTCCCCAGTACCTCCAGATCCCCCTCTTGTGTTTTGGTTCACATTTCTGAATGGACTTTACAGCCATTTAATGAACACATGCAATATCCAACAAAAGGTAGCCAGCTGTAAGTAATTCCAAACCTACAATCTCCCAGCTGCTCAAATGAAAAGCCTGACTCATGGACTGTTCTCCGTCTCAATTTGCAGATGTGGCCCTGAAAAGGAAAGGGGCCCTTTTTCAGCTCGGCAGGTGCGAATACCAACAGAATCAGGTGCCATTTTGCCTACTTGCAAGAGGTTGTTCACCTGACTCCAGATGAGGTCAGCAAAAAGTTCAAGTGCAAAGATGAATCAACGCTAATATCTAAATGAGAGGGTCAAAGTACCAAAATGGATTGTGAAACTATGAGAAGCTACTTGTAGTGTAGAAGTTGCGTTACTATCATGAATGATGTAAATATAATGTGACAGTTGGTATTTATGAGCCAACGGGCTAAAAACAAAACAGACACCCACACAGCGGTGAAACTCAATCCAGCTGTTATTGTAGAATCATATTAGTGAGCAAGGCAAAGATTATCCAGTAAAACACTAGAAAAAGGAGAATAAACAATTATATTGGTTAAGAAGTGTCCAGAACCATTATCATTCTTGTCTTAAAGTTGAAAAAGTGCGAAGGAAATAATGTTCCCCATGCATAATATGGTACATGTCCTTTATTTTGGAAGTGCTACCCATCTTCCTTTGTTTGCTTCATTTGTTTAAAACTGAATATTTAGCTTTCTTTAGAAGATGTTGCCTAAAGATATCAGGACCAGAAGGGGCACCAGAATGGGCACCAGAATGGCACCAAACCATCATTTGCAGGCATGTCAGGGGCAATTTTAACCCTATCCATACAGTGAAAACCAGGCAGGCCGGCAGTTAAACTCTGACAGCTTAGTTACACACCTTGGTGCTGATCAATCATAATTTTAACCTGCTTGACTCAACAGGCAGCAGAGGCCCCACCATCAATAAACATATAAAGCTGCAGATTTTTCAGTCCAAATCAAAGGCTCCAAGGCTTCTCAGGTTTTCATGGCTGCCCATCTCTTTAACCTGCTGCCTGTTTGGGAACACTGTAGCCACAACTATTTCATGCAGATTCCAGCCCTCTAGCAATGAGCTCCTGAGCACACACAGAAGCCTGCTGGAAAATATTAAGTACATTGACCGTAGAATCTTTGCCAGAATAGGTGCCGATCAGTCACATGGGCCAAAATCCCTCTTCACTGCACAAGAAAATCCTAGCCAGAATAACTTGCCATGTTATCTGCATCAAAGACTGTTTCATATCATAAACACATTTATTTCCTTTATCTATAGAAGTCCTGTTAAAATAAGGGACCAGGTTCCTTTGATGGACAAGACTTCACTGCTTCCCAATAACCTTACATTGATACCAGCTCAGAGGTACCACACTGGGGACATGCAGAGCAAAGGTCAGCCCGGGTGAATGGACATCCGGCTCACATGAGGAAGAGGACGGGGAGGTGATAGCTGAGAAATCCAAACCAGACCCTGATACTCCTCTGCTGCAAGACTCATGGATGCTCAATTCACATAGTAAGGCACTCAGTGATCAGAAGAAGTATTTCTTTCAGTTCTTTTGAGATTATGCACAGCAGCCTGCAAGAATTGTCAGAAAATATGCAGGGGTTACAGCCTGATATCATTTGCCTGGTGCATGATGGATTTATAGTCCTGCAGATCACCGTCTGGCATATGGCAATTCCATGGCCATCTGCAGGGAAGCCCCTTGGGCAGAGATTCAGAATAGGGTCTCAACCAAAAGGCAGCACTCCAACAGTGCAGCACTTCCTCAGTACTACACTTGAGATGTTCAAATCTGTGCTGGGGCTTCAACTCAATATTTTCTGGCTTGGGAGGATTTGGTGTGGTTATAAGTTGACCCTTATTTTCAATTAACACCGCTAGTGAATTAACATTAGTGAAGTGGCACTATTTCGTGAATAGTGTTTTCTATGATTAATTAATTCAAGACTTATTGTCAAATGGAATAAAGATCCATTGTTACCTTCTCATATAATTAAATTTGACTAATAGCTCCTATACCCGAAATAACATTTATCGAGACCAAATTGGCACTTGATGCAGGATTCTGGATGCACAAGGACTTGAAAAAATAAACTGAGGTTTTACTTTAAGTTGAATGACCAGCCTGAATTCTTGGTGGCAACTCTTTAAAATACATTGAAAAGCTGTGTGACAAAAGGCTAATTTCTTTCTCAAGAAAAGTTCCAACTCATTAATATTTCTTGAAATGGGGACACTATCAAAACCAAATTACTGCTCTTTTAGAGAACAGTGGGTTCTTAATTGATCTTTCATGAAAGTAGCATTTGTATAATTCTTTAGTCTTTGATACACCCTGATTTACTTAAGTGAGACCAGAACCAAATTTACTTAAATGTGTGGAATAAAGGATGTCATGAATTTGATGTGAGGTAATGAAGGGCTAACTATATTTTTTGTTACTCTGTGATTTTGTTTTATATTAGATTAATTAAGCTAAAAATGATAAATTTTCAAATTCAAAGCCAAACAAAAATTGCTGGAGAAACCTCAGCAGGTCAGGCAGAATCTATAGAGAAAAACAGTTAATATTTTGAGTTGATGACCTTTCATTAGAACTGAAGAAAGTTGAAATGTAAGAGATTTTAAGCCTGTAGAATTGGAGGAGGGGGCAGGAAGAATAAAATGGAAGGTCTGTGGTTTGGTGGAGGGCAGGAGAGATTAAATAACATGATGCAAAAGTCAAAGAGAGGTAATGGGTAGAGTAAAGAAACAGATATTGGACAGGATCGTCCCAGGTTTGCACTAAGTGTGGTAGCAGGTGGGAAAAACGGCATTTTACTTGCTGGCCGCAATGGCGGCTTCTCACGCTGTATCATCCCAATCCTGCCGCATTAACTTTGCATTCCCGGGAAAGACGCTGTTTCAATGGTGGGCGGACTCCAATTTCTTTGCCACACCATCACCTCGCCGCTTCATCACACTGGGGATCATATTTAAGTACAGCCGTGCACACAGCTTTCAGTGCTTCCAGCCCAGGACTGCTGCAATAAGACATGGTCCCGAAAGGCAAGAAGGCTGCAGCCCCCAAGTTTAATGACGCGTTCTCAAGTGCCTTTTGGATGCTGTGGGAGGCCCGCTGTAATGTCCTCTACCCCGCTTTGGCTGCAGGAGGGGCAGCAACAATACCACTCTGGCTTGGTAGAGGGTGGCAGTGGTGATCAGTGCCAATGCTGCACAGAAGAGGTTGGCCATCCAATGCAAAGAGAAGACGAATGATCTCATCCATGCTGCCAGGTTAAGGCAACCATCTCATCACTCTAAACTCACACACTCAAGCCAATCGTACATTCACTGGCATCTCAATCACTGCCAGTTCAAGGAACATCACCACTCATTCCTTCACACACACCCTCACATCTCCATCTGACCTCATCTGTGCTGGAGACTGCCTCCTCAGCCCTTACCATCTTGAGGCCACTTGCACAGATCAACGTGTGCCCCCACACAAACCCTGAGATACCCCCCCTTCCCCACCCTCACCCTGCAGTCTCTTCCCTTGCCTGAGGCCACTTCTCCCTCTTCCCCAAGCAAGCCCTAACCTTGCAGCCGTACAAAGCCACCCCCACCTTATTGCTGGTCTGGTAGGTAGAGACCTGTCCATGAACTCCCCTACAAGCGATGTGAAGCTTGGATCTGATGACGGCGAGTGCTCCCCTAAACAAGATGGGCAAACAAACCTCAAAGTCCCAATCTAAAGTTATTGAACTTAATAGAGTCCAGAAGGTTGCAGAGCACCAAGAAAGACAAGGTACTGTTCCTCGAATTTGCATTCAGCTTCATTCCAACACTGTAGGTTATACTCAGAAAGGTCAGAGTGGTAGCAAGGCGGAGAAGTAAAATGACAAGCGACAGGACTGAATTGGATGTGCTTCGAAAAGTAGTCACCCAATCTATGTTTGGTCTCCACATAGATACATCATGAACAGCAAATATTATATTGTATACTAAATTGAAAGATTTACAAGTAAATCACTGTTTCACTTGGAAGGAGCATTTGGGGCGTTGGATGGTGAGAAGGGACAAGGTGAAGGAACTGGTGTTCCATCTCCTGCACCTGCATGGAAAGGTGCCATAGGGAAGGAAATGGGTGTTAGAGGTGACTGATGAGTGGACGAGGGTGTTGCAGACGGAATAGTCCATTTGGAATGTTGTAAGAGGTGGGCAGGGGCAGATGTGTTTGGTCGTGGCATAACGCTGGAGCTGGCGGAGGATGAACCATTGAATATGGAGAGTGACGGGGTAGGAAGTGAGGATGAGGGGAACCCTTTCATGTTTCTAGGAGGGAGGGGAAGGGGTAACAGCAGAACTGCGTGAAATGGATCAGATATAGTGGAGGGCCCTGTCAACCATGCTGGGTGGGAATCCTTGGTTGAAGAAAAAGGCAGAGATATCAGAAGAGCTTGTGTGGAAGGTGGCATCATCGGAACAGCTGTGGCTGAGATCGATAAACTGGGAAAACAAAATGGAGTGCTTACAGAAAGTAGGGTATGAGGAAGTGTAGTAAAGGTAGCTGTGGGTTTGTAGTGAATTTTAGTTGATAGCCTGTCTCCAGAAATGCAGACAGAGGAGTTGAGGAAGGTAAGTAACAAGTCAGAAATGGACCAGCTGAAGTTGAGAGAAGGGAGGAAATTTGAAAGAAAGTCAATGAAATTTACTAGTTCATGTTGCTTGCAGGAGGCAGATCAATAAAGTCATCAATGTAGCGGGAAAAGAGATGAGGGCAGGAGCTAGAGTAGGACTGGAATAATGAGTTTTCATGTATCTCACAAATAGGCAGGCATGTCCAGGACCCATGTGGTACCCATAGCAGTGAGTGGAATTGAAGGAGAAGATATTCAGAGTGAGAACAAGCTCAGCCAGGCGGATGAGGGTGGTGATGGATGGGGTCTGGTTGGGCCTCCATTCAAGGAAGAAGCTGAGAACTCTGAGACTGTCCTGATGATAGTCGTATACTGTGTAATAAAGACCTGTTCATATAAAAAAAACATGGATTTTAATATTTTGGGCCTAATTTTAACTATGTAAGTTGAGGGGTGTTGAATGAGTTAAAATCTCACTCTTTTTATTTGACTCTGGCGAATTTGGTTGAGTGAGCTCAAACTTGATAAATTTTGACCTGATGAACGTTAGGATGGGTAATTATGATGTTGATGGTTTGAGATGATTTTTAAAATTTCTTCTCAGTGTATTGGTGCCCATCAGGTGCCATCTTCCTCAATGCCAACAGTGCTTTTGACAGAGATGAGCAACCTTACCTGTTTCACACGTCAGAAGAATTGGACTTTGGAAACAATTTTATCTAATGATTAGAGAGACTGTATTATTTTCACAGTTTCTTCACTTGTTTTGAAAGGGGTCATGAGAAGTGTTGGCCCAATTCCCATTTTATTACTTTTTATCTTTGGAGTCCTTAGCTGCTGCCATTTTAGCTGAATCAGGTGTCAAAGTGGCTCCCAGGATCATAGATTTGCTATACACCGATGTCATTCTGTTGTTCTACATTGCTCTGTTGGGATCAGCAAAGAAGTGGTATCTTTTCTGTTTAAGTTGAAGTTTCAGTAACATATTTGACTGTAAGACTGACTGAAATAAGAATTAATTTTATTGCCTTTTACGTTATTTTGATAAAATAGTGTGCTTGCTCTGTGGATATTTTAAAATCTTTGGGGATACTGGTGTCTGATTTACATTTGATAGTTTGTGAAAAAAAAAAGATTTGGCATGCGTCAAATGAAAATTGCTCGTTGACTTTGGAGGGTAAACTAAACTACCTCCGAGAAAAACTGTCATAGATTATAGATGGAATTTTACACCTTCTCTGTGTCACTCCCCCCCTTTATGTCCTACCCGTACCATGCCCCTTCCTCCCCCTGGGGGTGTTCAGGGAAGTTGGATGGATGGGAAATGAAATCAGATGGCATGGCAGGGGGCATTGTGCCCATCCAAAGAGCCCCCTCAACAGTGATCACCACTCCAACTTGTTCCCCCCAAACCCTGGCCTTGTGATCGCAGACCTGCATCCCTTGCAGGTGTCTGCATGACTTATGTAGCTATCGAATGATATCTTCCTCCTTGAGGCCTTAAGTGATCAACTAATGGCCTCCTCTCATTGCCACTGGTATTTTACAAGTGGCAGGAGGTGCCATGACACAAGGCAGTCTGCAGGCTCATGGGGATGTGTGTCCTTCTTGTTTGGGCAGCATGAGCCCAAAGGAGGCCCCTTCAACAGTGATTGCCACTCCAACTTGTTCCCCCAAAACCCCGGCCTTGTGATTGCAGTCCTACATCTCTTGCAGGGGTCTGCATGACTTATGTCTGAATCCAGCCTCTATGTTGCTCCTTGTGGTTGACTGCTGAACTCCCAGCAGTGGCCAGCACTCCTGGTGGCGCTGCTGGGTCTGGAGAGCTGCCGGCCAATCAGATGGGGATGGAAGCCACAGACTGAGACGCTTAATGGCTAATGGCCATTAAATTAGGTTTGGCTTTCTGGCCCTTCGGAAACAGCTTTGCACCCAACTTGCCGTCCACAGGGCCAGGACCACTGCCTCCGTGACAACTTTCAGCCTATAATTCCAACATATATTTCACTGCGTTTTTATAGATTATTTGTTCTGGATTGACTATATTTTTATGAGCTTCTCAGAGATGATATTAGCTGGGGATGATTACTGATGGAGAGAAAGCTGGATTCTTTCCTTGCATCAGATGATACCGCATATGATTCTGATACTTCCAGTAGAATTCAGCTGTAAGCCTCATTCTTTTGTGGTTCTTTTCAGTTGCTTTAAACTAAACCAACTTGAGAGGAAAATTTTCTCTGCTTGCTCCTTGTAACAAAATCAGAAACTCATGTATGAAGAATCTATTTATGATTTTGTTACATGGCAATGAAAAAAAATGTCTCTTTGCTTCTTATTCATGAAGAAATGACTGGTCTAGTTAATATATTTTCAATATTTTACAAATTGATCCTTGTTTCATATAATAATTCAGTTTTTGAAACAGATAATTGGGCATTTATAATGACTTATAGATTGGCTGTGAGCTTGTCTTTCATTTGGGAGTCTCTCTTGGCCGATTGGGAGGGGGAAAGGATATTAATTGGATTGAATGGGATTCTACGGGCTATACTTCAACTCATCTAAACGTGTAGTCAGATGGAAGTATCCACTATTCAAAGTAGCTTCCGGATAATTTTACACTACCAAGCAATTTCTATACTTTATGCAAATTAAAGCAAGTTAGAAAAGAACTATGGAAGGAGCATTCACATCAAGCTGCTCTTGTTGGCAAATTTCACTGAACAGAACCAAGCTAAGGTTCATTGCTGGGACTTTTTTTTATAATTGTATTTTAAATTGATAAACGATTCAAACTTTATCTGCTTTAAGAATCTAATATTTCATGTTTCAGTGAAAAAGGAGCACAACATGTTAGGACTGTGTGCTATGTTTTTGAAATAAATCTACTGTAATGTTGACCTGGAAGAAGGCTGTGTGCAGCTCCTAAACCTACATTTTAAGAATACAGGCTGCTGCTTCCCTCCCCCAGTACTGCTCTCTTATCTCCCAACCCAGCTGAGCTGCTTAAACGCAAACTAGGTTCGTAGTAGTCAAACAAATAGTGGGTCCCTTATTTGCATATGCACAAGGCCCAGTGTTTCAGATGTGGGCATATTATATGGCAATTTTTGTCCCTTTTCCAATATGGCGGGCAGTGTACTTCCAGCCATAAATGTTCTCATGTTTCATGCCTGCCCTATTTGGAGCTTAGTCAGGTTTGGCATCTTGAAAAGGTACTTTCATTGTCTTAACAGTCAAGGAGATTGGCAGTGTCCACAATCCCTGACAAGTAAAAAAAATGTACACTGAGGCTGTTGTAAAAATCTAACTGATTCACGAATATCCTGTACAGAAGTAAACCTCTTTTGATAGTCTGAGACTCCAATCGTGTGACCAATATGGTTGACTGTTAATAGACCCATTCAAAGGTAAGTTAAGTTCTCAGTTGCATCAAGCTCCTATAAAATATATCAAGGTAGCGGTTGAGAAAGTAGCCCACTAGCATCTTCTCAGGGAAACTTGAGATGGGCAATAAATGTCATCCTTGCCAGTCATACCTGCAGCCCAAGAACGAATGTTTAAAAATGTACTTTATGCCCAAATTGCTGCCAGTTCCCTGGGCAATGTCCTACGTTATGTTTCCCAGTTCAGTTCTAAATTTCACTTTAGCTGTCGATCATTCAAGTTGACTTGCTGGTACAAATGACTCCTACCTTCACCAGTCAATATACATGCTGGGATTCGAGCAGCTCCACTTGCAATAAAATTGGCCTTATCAAGAATCCTGTAAATGGAGCCCTATTGCCATTTGCTCACCTTGCATGCTTGACACAGAAATAGAGCACATCAAAGCCATCCTGCAGGGCAACAGCTATCCAGTTCGGATCATTGTTCAACGTGTATCACGCAAACTCCTGGTAGGCCAAAGGCTACCACATTTGGACTTGAAAAGTGTTTGGTTGATCTCAAATTACTGTGGAAATGCAAAGTATCTTAAAAATTTGAACAACAGGTTCAGGAAGATGTTTCAAGCTGCTACTATGCAGTGGCAACCTGAGTAGCATTTTCCACTAACAGGATACTGCCGTCAGTCCAAAAGGACGTTCTGCCTATCACACAACTGAGCAATTTTGTGTATGATTTTCAGCACCTGTGCGATGCCAGGTACATAGTCCATTCCTCCCAGGGTTCGGCTGATCAAATCAAATAGCACGTTCCTTTGATTGTTTGTCATAAACAGAGTAGAGACAGTACTCAACCAGCCCTCACTTGCGAAACCCAAAACAAAACATCTATTTTTAGATGTGATTCCATGACTGAGCAGCACTTGCTGAACAATCCAGAGTGCGCCAATAGCTACAATAGCAACCATTTTGAGCTAATCCATCAAACTTTTAACATGGCTCATTTACACTTACTAGAAGTGATATACATTCATAAGCAGGAATCCGTGCTCTGCAAACAAAAGGAATATGTTCAAGCCTTGCACCTTTTTTGAATTACATGGGAACTTGGGGAGCCTACAATCCTCTGCTGCTATCTCCATGGCAACATCTCAGCTAATCAGAGTCGACTTGCCAACCAATCAGCACCCTTTTTCCTGTAGTATCAATTGTTGTGAACATTTGAAATTTGGCATTCTTGGATTTGTTCTGATGAGTGCAAGACAGAAAGCTTCGGCAACATGTCTCTCTTGTCAGCAATATTCGAGCTCTGTACAACCAAGCAACTGTATACTAGGGGAGGAATTTCTTAAATCAGTGAGCTGTGAATCTTTGGGTTCCTCTTGTCCAAAGGATGTGGATGCTTGGTTGATGAGCTTATTCAAGATTGAAATCTGTAGATTTTTAGGCACTTAAGGGGATCAATAGATATGGGGTTAGGATGCGAAAGGGGAATTAATGTACAGGTTCATCCATGGTCTTATTGATTGGCAAGGATGTTACTCTTCTCCAATTTCCTAAATTCATCTTACACTGGTCAGTAATTTGTACATTAAGGAACTTATAAGAGCCTTAGTGCATTTTCCCCACATTAGAATGTTTCAAAACCAGCATCAAATAAGGATACAGGAAGCTTATGAGCTGATATGAGTGAGTACTGTTTTTTTTTTCTTTCACGGGATGTGGGCTTTTATTGCCCATCCCTAGTTGCCCTTGAGAAGGTGGTGGTGAGCTGCCTTCTTGAACCACTGGTGTAGGTACATTCACACTGCTGTTGGGAAGGAGTTCCAGGATTTTGACCCAGTGACAGTGAAGGAATGGCGATATATTTCCAAGTCAGGATTGTGAGTGACTTGGAGGGGAACCTCCAGGTGGTGGTGTTCCCATCTATCTGCTGTTCTTATCCTTCTAGATAGTAGTAGTTGTGGGGTTGGAAGGTGCTGTCTAAGGAGCCTTGGTGAATTCTTGCAGTGCATCTTGTAGATGGTATACACTGCTGCTACTGTGCATGATGGTGGAGCGAGTGAATGTTTGTGGATGTGGTGCCAATCAAGTGGGCTGCTTTGTCTTGGACAGTGTCCAGTTTCTTCAGTGTTGTGGGAGCTGCACTCATCCAGGCACGTGGGGAGTATTCCAACACACTCCTGACTTGTGCCTTGTAGATGGTGGACAGGTTTTGGGGAGTCAGGAGACAAGTTACTCGTCGCAGGATTCCTAGCCTCTGACCAGCTCTTGTAGCCACAGTATTTATATGGCTAGCCCAGTTCAGTCTCTGGTCAATGGTAACCCCCAGGATGCCAATAGATGAGGGTTTCAGTGATGGTAATGCCATTGAACATCAAAGGGTGACGGTTGGCTTCTCTTTTCTTGGAGATGGTCATTGCCTGACACTTGTGTGATGTGAATGTTACTTACCACTTGTCAGCCCAAGCCTGGATATTTTCCAGGTCTTGCTGCATTTGGACATGGACTGCTTCGGTGTCTGAGCAGTCGCGAATGGTGCTGAACATTGTACAATCATCAGCGAACATCCCCACTTCTGACCTTGTGAAGGAAGGAAGGTTGTTGATGAAGCAGCTGAAGATGGTTGGGCTGAGGACACTACCCTGAGGAACTTCTGCAGTGATGTCCTGGAGCTGAGATGACTGACCTCCAACAACTACAACTATCCTCCTTTGTGCTGGATATGACTCCACCCAGTGGAGAGCTTTCCCCCCCCGATTCCCATTGACTCCAGTTTTGTTTGGGCTCCTTAATGCCACACTCGGTCAAATGCTGCCTTGATGTAAAGGGCGGTCACTCTCACCTCACCTCGGGAGTTCAGCTCTTTTGTCTATGTTTGAACCAAGGCTATGATGAGTTTAGGAACTGAGTGACCCTGGCAGAACCCAAACTGGGCATCAGTGAGGAGGTCATTGCTAAGACAGTATATAATCATTGCAATGAATAGGGATAATCAGTAAATGGAGTTGGCTAGCAATTTACTTCACTATTACCGACTGTACCAGAAACACTTCTTCTTACGCCTCCATAAAGGATTATCACTAGCAAGCTAAGGGCTTAAGGCACAAAATTTGAAGTACAAAATAGACCCAAGTAAAAATATTTGTCTGTCTAACATTTCTGATTTGGATTCTTTGTAGCTAGAGACAGCATATAAGTCAAAGTCATCGCCATATAGAGGATGTCTCAAAAAAGCCATTCAGGAACAGGTTCATTTGATTGAAAGGGATTCATAGGATAGCAAAATGAGGTGCCTAATGTATAAACTATGTTAATTGACCTGAAGCGTAAGGTCCAATCATAAACATCTTGGCCATTGTCAAAGATTATCTATCCATTCAATATTAATACGTGGCTGCATGTTTAACTAATGAGAGTTGCAATCATCTATAGCTTTTGTTTCTGCAAAACTTAAAAAAGTGTTTTATTTATATGTAAACTAACTGAGAAAGCAGCCACATTGTTGTGTAGGTTTCAAACCCATTTAGCAATTTAGCAGTACCAAGGCTTATGCCTGATCTGCAAGGTAGTTCAGGTCATGCCCCCCTTTTTTAAAGATGGCTCTGGCATATATTTCAGACACAAATTGTTAAGTTTGATTTCCTTAGTGGGAGCTTGTGATGGGAGAGAAGTGCTGTCGGAGATGAGCGTAGAGTTTGAGGTGAGGGCCAAAGATGGTGGCTTTGAAGGAGGTATGATTGATCCAAGACTGGCACCTATCTCTTCCTAACTGCCATAAATCTTCTTTGTCAACCACAAAAGAGCACATTCATGTTATTTATGTAGTATTTTCTTTTATCCTTATGCCTAGTGATTTGCTGCACAACACGTACAAAACCAAAATTTATCAATGTTTGATTTTCACCAGTTTCCATTATCCAATAGGGAGGTTCTCTTATCATTGTTAATAATATAGGTTACACTATACTTTAAATTGCTTTTGAGTAATAGGTAATAAATCACTTTGTGAATGATGATGAAAATGATTGAGATTGTAGGATGTTAAAAATGTCTAGGAACATACAGCCCATTAATGCCCAGAGCTTTCACATGGCAAGCAGTGTAAAATCCTCCCACAATCTGAGAAAGTTAACATCAAATTTATGGAAAGAAATATTTATCACAACACTTCAGTGCTTGATATAAAAGCTCAGTTCTGAAGTTACTGCAAAAATTAGTTAACACTGGCTATTAGACTGAACTTGAAAGTACCTCCATCAGGTGTTGACAGAAAATTTTGTCAATCTCCATTATGATACCACCAACAGAGAAAACTAATTAAAAAGCTTGCAAGATGATACAAATAGTTCGATTTCCAAATCTGATTAGGTGTTCTATATGAACTACTAATTACAATATTCGTATTAATAAGATTCCACACCGGTGCATTTACAACCATCAGATAAAATTAATAGCTGCTTTTATCTGATGTTAAAAAGAGAAAAAAAGTCATTCTTATTTATTCTACTTTACTCTATACTTAGAAAATTAGTCTGAATATATTAGTACTTCCTTTAACCCTTCGAGAACTGGAGCAACATTTCAGCATCATGTCCAAAAAGAAAGATTCATGTTTGCCAAGTGATGATGTATATTGTGTTCAGTACTGAAATCATTTTTGAAAACAACAATGATTTTTTTTTAACAATTTTGATCATGAAACACCTAAAAAAACTGATTTACTTGGTACAGGCTATAAACCAACTCTGAAAGAGTTAATGGGAAGGTGGTCTAATGATATTAATAACAGTCCAGCTCTTACACTTAAAATAACTGTTGTATCACAAATTAATAGGGAGCACCTAGAATACTATCTTATGTCTATTTTAGGGTTAATTTGAAGTCAGAAAGGTCGCTTGAAAGTTATAATGCTTCACTGATTCAGTACTATCAATTTTTTATCCACAAATCTTTTCTGTAATTTGAGCTGCATCTAAAATATTCCGTTTTCAGTATGAAATATTTGATGGGTGTAAATGCACCGGTGTGGAATATCAGGAGTATTTTACATAAAACGAGAGATTACAGTTAGCTGGCAATCAACTTGTGACTGTAGTTCAACTCAGAGAAAATAGTAATCAATATTACAAAACTCATGTCCTCATGGCTTGTAAACACATGTCTGTAGGATGCTGATTCTGAACAGAAAAAGAAAGCTGCAATGCCCCACAACTGGCCTCAGAGAAACTTTATTGCGCAACTTGTGCATGTCATTGAACTCACTTTCTGTCCCTGGGATCTGGTTCTGTGATTTTCAGGAAACCAGAAGCAAAGACTGCAGGCTAGTGTGTGCCCATGTACATAAATCAGTTATTCCTGAAATTGATCCTCCCCCCCTGCCCCCCCCCACCGGAACAAGCTTGAATATTTTCATTGCAGTTTGCACCACCAATAATATTTTGAATTAATGTCCTTCCGCAGCTCCTGCTTTTATCTCAGATAAACAAAACACTGAAGGATGATGGAGCACTTCAGCTTTAAATGTTCTAAAAATAGACAACATTGCAGATGTGATCTTTAGTGATTCAAGTATTTTCAGTCTTAAGGACTGCATTACTAATTTAATGGAGAATTTCAACTTAATCTATAGAGTAGAAACAATATTTTAATAAAGCACACAAAGTGTTTAAGTAAATTATAGTTACAGTTAAGGCACAAATTCTGGTGCAATGTTCAATAAAACATTTCCTATTGAACATTGATTATTCCAATAGCCTCCCATCAAGTGGGAGCTTTCAAAGAATCATATCTTCATAGTAATTTATCTGATTTAAGTCATCAAACCTCTCATGTGGAAAGTGGAACTGCATGGCAAAAGTGAATTTCACTGTTTATAACTGTAAGACCTTACTTATATAATTCACAGGTTCTACAAAGCTAACACCAAATATCTTGCGTAAAGCTCCTAAATCAACTTATTGTAATACTTCTTTACCAAAGAAGAAGTATTGTACAGTTAGTCAAAGGGTAATAGAGCAGTTATTTCAAACCTATGCAGCTATCAAGAGCTCAGTCTAAACTGCTATACTTTTTTAGTTCATTTTACTGAGTAATTGAGTTTCAAGTCTCCAGTCAAAGCAATCGTTTCAGAATTCAGGTTCCCCCTACCATAAATTGTGTGTGTTAATACTGATGGTTCCGGTTTTGAAGGAAGGCTAACACTTTATTTTGAGAGCTGATTAGCAAGTACACGTAAATATATTTTTAAGCTCATTAAAAGAAATTATATGGCATAAATATCTTAATATGCATCAAAAATATTCCCTTCAAATTTGTTCTGACAAACATTTTCTGCTGTCAGTGAGAAAATATTTCAGTTCAATTTCATGCCCTCATAAAATAGGCAATAAGCCTCATTTTCTGTGATCACAGCCTTTGTTTATGAAATGCAAAACAAGATTACATTTTTTGCATAGTTCCATAAAAAACAAATGAGTACCAGTACTTTGTTATTTATGAACTATGCACTGATGGAATATACATCTCTAGACAAGGCACTGCTGGCATAAGTGCTTCTTAATTAGTTTTCATCCAAGATAAAGTGATTTCCTCCAACACTGGATTTGTATGACTATTTCACAATCGCAGTGAACTACATCACAGAGGATTATTTCAAAAATGATTTTGAAGATCTTTCTCATGAGAAAAATAATATTCATAATTTACTGACATTAATATGACAGACATTGTATGTTTTAGTAGTTTAAAATGGAAAATTGCTTTCTCTTTCCTTTTTTGTACGCTTCCTGCTTAATATCACTTTTTATATAAAGAGGACAAGAAAGAACTTGCATTTGTATCGTACCTTTCCATGGCCTTAGGACATCCTACAGTGCTTTACAACCAATTACTGACTAATGAAGAACTTTTGAAGTGCAACCATTGTTTTAATTTGGGAAACACGGCAGACAATTTGTACACAGCAAGCTCCCACAAACAGCAATATTATCTTGGGGTTAGATTTTTCAATCAGCAGCAAAGCATTGGTGCTTGCCACTGACCTTGAAGAAAGCTGCCCTCAAAGATCCAGCATTCTCTATGGCACAAAATTCCCCTTTCCCAACAGCAATTTAATTCTGGCACCATGTCAAGGCGATCTCCAGGGGTCCAGCAGCAGGGTAAACAACCAATCACACTGAAATATTCTCATAAAGTAAACCAGCAAGTTAAAAGCACTGAAACCCTTCACTTTTAATTTAAGTTTTCAGACAGCAAAATAAATTATGATTGGCTCAAGATAGGAGCTATAAGGAAGCGATAAGCAAACTTGACAAAATATTTAAAAAATATGTATTATTTTTATTAATCATAATGGGAAAATTTGACATTCCACAAATATAAAATTAGCTTTTCAGGACCCTATAAACAGTAATTAAGAACTTAGTATAGGGTTAAAAACCCAGTTACACCTCATTAAACATGGCGTAACTTCTGCAAGGGTTTTTACAGCGAGACTAATAGCTTAAGAGTGGAAGTTCATATCACTTCACCAAAAGTTTAGGGACAGGCCTCAACAACATATCTTCTGGACGAGTGAAGAATCACTAATTGCAACTTCTAGATTTCTGTGTTATTCTGTACATGTGTAGACTCCCAAAGTTGCAGCCAGTTTCAGCGAAGTAACGAAGCATTCGATAAGGTGCAACAAAAAAAGGTATTGGAGGTAATGTATTATCATGGATTGAGGATTCGTTAACACACAAAAGACAGAGAGTCAGGATTAATGGGTCTTTTTCAGGTTAGAAAGACATAACTAGCTGAGTGCCACAAGGATCAGTCCTTGGGCTTCAATTATTTATCATCTATATTAATGACTTGTAGGAGGGGCAGGGTGTAATGTATCCAAATTTGCTGACGATACAAAAATAGGTGGGAGGGCATGTTGTGATGGGGACATAAGAAACCTGCAAGGGGCTATAGATAGGTTGAGTCAGTGGGCAGAAACTTGGCAGAAGGAGTTTAATGTAGGGAAGTGTGAGGTCATGTACTTTGGTGGAAGAATCAAAAGGCAGACTATTATTTAAATGGAGAGAGGCTCCAAAAAGTGCAGCACAGACGTATCTGGGTGTCCTTGTGAATGAAACACAAAAAGTTAGCATGCAGGTGCAGCAAGTAATTAAGAAGGCAAATGGAATTTTGGCCTGTATTGCTAGAGGGTTGGAGTTTAAAAATAGGAGGTTTTGTTACAACCGTACAGGGTGTTGGTGAGGCCACACCTGGAGTACTGTGTACAATTGTGGTCCCCGTATTTAAGAAAGGATATACTGGCATTGGAGGCAGTTCAAAAGAGATTCACTAAGCTGATTCCTGGGATGAAGAGGTTGGCTTATAAAGAATGGCTAAGCAGATTAGGCCTTTAGTCATTAGAGTTTAGAAGAATGAGGGGTGATCTTATTGAGACGTACAAGATTCTGAGGGGTTTTGACAGGGTAGATGTTGAGAAGATGTTTCCACTAGTGGGGGAATCTCGAACTAGTGGGCAAAGTTACAGAATAAGGGGATATTCATTTAAAACTGAGATGCAAAGGAATTTTTTCTCTCAGAGGGTAGTGAATGTCTGGAATTCTCTACCCCAGAGAGTTGTGGAGGCTAGATCACTGGGTATTTAAAGAGGAGGTAGATAGATTTTAGAAATATCAGGGAGTTGAGGGCTATGAGGAGCTGGCATGAAAGAGGAGTTGAGGCCTGGGGCAGATCAGCCATGATCTTATTGAATGGTAGGGCAGGCTTGAGGGGCTGAATGTTCTTCTCCTGCTCCTATTTCTTATGTTCTTATGACAGTGAATACTGACAGTGTAACAGTCATTACCATTGCAAAATCCAAGCCAATTAACGGCAAACCTTTTTTTTAAATGAGCAATAGATATGGACTAGGACATTAGGGAGAACTCTCCTGCCCTTCTTTGCATATGTCATGGGATTTTTTTATGTCTATCTGAGACGGCGGACTAGGTTAAGGTCTTATCCAAAAGACAGTGTGAAAAAGTATTGTTATGAGGTGCGATATGAGCTATTACATTTAAGGTTAAAAACCATGTATGGTTAGGGGCCCTGAAAATTTGTACCTTTGGATGACATCCATCAGAACCAAGGGTGAATCCTGAATATGCTGGGCCCAGCCCATCAGTCTCTCACAAACATGGCCATTGTATGAGAGCGGGGCAGGCTCAGGGGCTCCCTTTGTCAGGAGTTCCAACAACTGAGATAGTCATGGGAACCATTACAGGGCTGGCTTGGTTAGGCCAGGCATAATTCCATGATCACCAGCAGTTGTTGGGGTGCCAGGCTGACTCAGTCTAGATTCCTGAAGATCTTGGAGCAACTTTTAAAAAAATAAAATGCATATATTAATTAATTTACATAATTAATATGTAATTATAGTAGAACATATATACAGCAGAGACTGCCGTGCCAGAGTGAGGTTTTGAGCCACATCAGGCAATGTCTAACACAAGAGTTTACCAGTAAGGCGCAAACAATTGTCTCACGAGAGGGAAAGTTGACAAAGGCAGGGGCAGCAGAGAAGGTGCCTAAGAAAATAATGAAAGTGACACCTGAACTGAGAGGTTATACCAAAGGTTGAACAGGCTGGGGCTCTTGGCTCTATAGTGCTTTTAATGACCACTGGACATCTCAAAATGCTTTAAAGTCAATGAAATACTTTTGAAGTATAACCATGGTATTGTAAGAAACATGACAGCCAACTTGCACACAGCAAACTCTCATAAGCAGCAATTTGATAATGACCAGATAATTAATCTGTGTATTGAGGGATGAATATTGGCCAGGACACCTGCCCTTCTTTGAAACATTGTCATGGGGTCTTTTGCATTCACCCGAGCAGGCAACTGGGGCCTCAGTTTAATGAATCATCCAAAGACTGCACCTTCAGCAATGCAATACGCCCTCAGTACTTCACTGGAGTGTCAGCCTCAATTGATTTTTTATGCTCAAGCCCTGGAGTGGGACTTGAATCCGGAACTTTGTGATTCAGAGTCGAGTGTGCTACCAACTGAGACAAACAGAAAGGTGAGCAAATGGCCTGATAGAGATCTTCAAGAATATGAAGGATTTTGGTAGGGTAAACATATGGGAGATATTTCCACTTGTGGGCCTGGGGAGAGCCAAAACTAAGGGCAATAGATATAAAATAATCACGAATGGATCAATAGGGAATTTAGGAGAAACCTTTTTACCCAGGGAATGATTATGTGGAACTTAATACAACAAGGAGTAACGGAGGCAAATAACATAAATGCATTTAAAAGGAAGCTAGGTGAACACATGAGGCAGGAAGAAATAGAAGGATATGTTGATTGGGTTAGATGAAATAGGGTCAGAGGAGGCGCATATGGAGCATAAATCCTGGCATGAGCGAGTTGGCCTGAATGCCCTGCTTCCGTGCTCTACATTTTATATAATTCTCTAATATGTAATTTTGTGATTATGTAATGCAAATATAGCTCCACCATAGTTCATCAATTAGTAGCAGTACTTCTACTTTGAACATAAGGCCCAAAAGGCACTGCGTGAGTTATCTGAACACAAAGGCACAAGAAATAGGAGCACGAGTAGACCACATGATCTGTCAAGCCTGCTCTGCCATTCAATACAATCATGGCTGATCTTGGGCTTCAACTCCACTTTCCCGCCTGCTCCCCGTATCCTTTGATTCTGTGTGACCAAAAATCTGTCCATTGCAGTCTTAAATGTATTCAACGATGGAGCATCCACAACCCTCTGGAGTTGAGAATTCGAAAGATTCACAATCATTTGAGTGAAGTAATTTCTCCTCATCTCAGTCCTAAATGGTTAGCCCCTTTCCTGAGACTGTGGCCCTGTGTTTTAGATTCCCCAGCTAGCAAAACAACGTTCCAGCATCCACCTTATCAGCCCATTCAGAATCTTGTATGTTTCAATGAGATTGCCTTTTATTTTTCTAAACACCAGAGAATATAAACCCAATTTACTCCAGCCTCTCAACATAGGACAACCATCCATGGAATAGTACTGTGCCAGATAAAGGCACATAGAAAATGGGCACTAAAGGCATGCACTTGAGTGGTTAGTTGACTTTTGTATGTATATTGGATTATTTTCATTGATAAAGCTGGTATGAAATAGCTGTTTTTGTGCTGGCTTTTATTTCAGCATTGCAATAGTCAGTAACAGAGGTAAAGTAAGACTACTGGTGAATGGGGAATTGCATTGGTGAATGGGACGATCTGGCCAGAAAGGGATGTATCAGTCGCTTCCTCTCCCCCAGTTGCTTGCCATATACCTGGTGGCAAGGGCTGTGTGTGATGTGGCAGACCATAATGCATCGTGATACACGTTCTGACATATACTGCAGTGCCCTCTCAGTGCAGGTCAGGTAGCAGAAGTATTGGAGTTCTGAAGAAGTCATATTGGACTAGAAACATTAACTCTGTTGCTCTCTCCACAGATACTGCCAGGCCTGAGTTTTTCCAGCACTTCCTGTTTTTATTTCAGATTTCCAGTATCTGCAGTATTTTGCTTTTACTTTCAGCAGTTGTTGAAGTATTGAGGTTGAAAATGGCACCATCACAGTGAAATCAACCTTACATGCAGCCTGATCTCACAATCTGTCTACTCCACATCCTTCTAGCAATGCTGCTAATGTCTGCAGCAAAATAACGTTGGTATGAGCTACACTAGGTTTCTGCATGAGGTGCTGATGCCATTTTCCACCCCAAACTGCACCTACAGCATCAAAAATATGCGTGTTACAGAGCCAAACTTTGCCACCAATATGATTGTGTTGTTCTTCTTTCACACTGTTGTGATCCTGAACCAGACCCCCAAAGTTCTTGGTGTGATCCAGTTAGGGACCAATAATGTTTTCTATAAAGTAGACAAAGTTTGAGATTCAAGACACATGCAAAGAGAGTAAAGCCACAATATTCCATGGGTTTTAAGCAAACAAAAATAAACTTTACTATATAAGGTCAGAAAGATAAAACAATTTACAATATCTATCTTATACTCTAACATTCAGAGTTAATATGAGATACATGTGAATTAACAGGCAAACTGTGCTCGAACACAGTACACAGTAAAAATAAATAACAAATGCAACCAAGACAGATTCCATGGATTTCTCAGCAACCCACCCAGAAGTCAGTGAACACTGTGGGCAGAATTTTCCGAGTCCACTGGTGGCAGGCGTGATAGGTGGCTTGCGTGAAAAATATGGCGGGACCCACTTCACGACAGCGTCAAGGCAGGTCATGATCTTCCGCTCGGCCCACCAACGGCAGGCCATGTTTCCCGCCATCAGTTGGCAGGAGCTAATTATAATGCATTAGCGTATAATTAAAAGGCCATCCTGCCAGGCTCTTGGAACCCCGCCATATCGCCGTCCACGTCAGCGGGAAAGCACGCTGATGTGTTTCCCAACAGCACACAGGCAACGTACACTTGGCAGCCTTCACTTTGGGGGAACTGAGGTGAGTGAGCAGCATTCTTCACAGCTCGCCTGTTGTTTACAGGCCTCGGGATACCCGGGTGGGAGGGGTGAGGGAAACTGGTACCTGACCTCGCAGACGACCGCTGAAGCGTGGGGGGTGTCTGGGGGCAAGTGCTGGCCAGCCTTGGACGTGACTGCTTGGGGTGGGGGTGCGGGCAGTCAAGTGCTGCCCTGGTGCTCCATCCCATGCACAGGCAATTGAGGTGGGGGGGCAGGGTAAGCAAGGGGAGTGGCCACACATTAGGGACACCTGTATAAACTGACCATGCCTCTGCAACTAAGACAGATCAGACGCAACCACAGTGCCCATGCAAGCAACGTGGAGACGCCGAAGGGCCACCAAGTGCTCCATACCGTACCCCCTGGCACAGACTTCGAGTCCACTACCACTTTATTGGACCGCAGAGCAGTTGGGCTGCACACGTTGTACAATCTCCTCACCAACGCTGGCCATGTAGCAGTCACTGCTGGAGGTGCTCACAGCCCCTTGTAATCTCAGCATCCTGGTTTGGACCAATGTCCCCCATGTCGCAGTTGACAGGGCAGCCTTGCAGCACACTCATCTCTGGCCATCCGAGGGGTGACCAGCACTCTCTGGGAAGCAGTAAGGGGTGGTCACACAGGGCCAGGAAATGTGCTAAGTACAGCCATGATAACCACGTCTCTCTCTCTCTTTCGTGCTGCAGAAGGACCATGTCAGGATCATAGATCCTGGTGGCCTAGCTGTATGCCTGATGGCCTACAGATACCATAGAAGACGGAGGAGAGAGTGATTGAGGCTCCTGGCTGCGCAAAAGCAGGAGCAGCAACCTCATGAAGAAGAGTCAGCAGGGGCTCCTGCACACGCTGCCCAGAAAGCGACAGTGAGCCGTGGCTGGTCGGTGCCTAGCGACACCCAGGGTCTATAGATGCAGCCTGCCATTCCTGCAGATGACTGAGAACCAGTGTCGCCGATGACTGTGCATGTCTAGGGATCTGGTGGCTCACATCTGCCACTTACCAAAGGGCTTGGCGCCAAGGGGACATGGAGGGCATCCACTGCCAGTGCCCAGCACTCAATTTCTATGCCAGTGGCTCCTTTCAGGTCTCTACAGGTGATCTCTGTGGGATTTCACAATCCGCCACCCACAAATGCATCCATGAGGTCACGGAAGCCATCTTCTCCATCCACACAACTTTGTGCATTTCACCCAGGACCGGGACAGCCAGGATGCAAGGGCCATTAGATTTGCCCTCATCTTGGGATTCCCACAGGTGCACAATGCGATTGACTGCACTCATGTGGTGCTCAGGTCTCCATCACTACACTCAGTAGACTTCATCAACTGCAAGGGCTTCCACTCAATGAACATACAGCTGATATGCGACTACCAGTAACGCATCCTGCAGGTATGTGCACGCTTTCCAGGGAGTGTGCACAACGCCTACATCCTGAGTTGCTCACAGATCCCTGCAGTCTTCCAGGGTCCACAAAGGCTCAATGGGACAAGTGCTCCCCACCGAGGCCATGGCTGATGACACCCATGCAGTGGCCTCAGACTGCAGCAAAGCGGTGCTATAATGAGGCTCATGCAGCAGCTTGCAACTTGGTGGAACAGACCATTAGGATGCTGAAGATGCAGTTCTGGTGTCTGGACCGGTCTGGTGGAGCCCTGCAATACAGTCTGCAGAGGGTACCACACATTATTGTCAGCTGCTGCGCCCTTTACAACCTGGTGCTGCAACAGGGTGAGGAGCTGGCTAAGGAGGAGATGGAGAAGCTGCACATCTCCTCCGATGAGGATGACTCTGACGGAGATGAGGGTGAGGGGGGTCCTTGGTGGTGACGATGACGTGCACTGGCTAGACGATGCAGGTGCACTCAGGGGGCCCTCATTGTTGCCAGATTTGTGGAGGATGATGACAACATGCAGTGAGGCGTCCCCGTAGATCTTCACATCGCAGTGGTGAAAGTTTGATTCCACTCTGGCTTATGGCAGTGCCATTACCCTCTGAGAGAATGCTCATGTAATGGAGATGAAGTGGAGGCTCTAATAGTCACTTGATTGTAGGAGGATGATGACAACGTGCAGTGAGGACAGTCCATAGATCTTCACATGACCTCTGAGAATGTCTGACTTTGTCTGGCCAAGGGCAGCTCGCTTGTGCTCCATGATCAGACCCATCTCAGAGATGCAGCCATGAAACTTTAGACACATCTGATGCTGTGTCCGCCTTCAGCACCTCAGCCCTTCAGGAGCTGGTGCACAGCATCACTAGTCGCAGATGCTGGTGTGATTGGGGTTAGCCCTGCCTTAAAGGTGCTGAAAGCACACAGAATATGAGAGAATTCTGTGGCGCCTGCCCACTACATTCTGGCAGCAATGACAAGCACTGCCGAGGTGCAAGCATCAGTAATGTTTCCAGGAAGTGTGAGGCTGGACCATCACTGTGGTCTGAAGGCTGCACAGAGCACAGCAAAGAGGCCCTGGACTGAGACACCTGCCTTTTATCTTGTGCAGAATGGTTTCACATCTGCGTGACAAGAACACTGCTCATCAGAACAAGGAGCCACAGAAAGGGTGACATTCTTAGGAGTTTATTGACAATAGTGAACAGTTTGTACAAGTGATCAACACCCGTGCCCAGGCGTGCAACTACTTTTACCTAACTTTCCTAACCCTGCTGCTACATCTTGGTGCCCCCCAGACATCCATAGCAGAGGTGGTGGCAGCCTGCTGACTCTGATGCCCTGTCTGTGATAACTTGGCAGGTGTCCTCTGGCAGGCTGAGACTTGGAGGGCCCCAGCCTGCTTTCGGAGTTCTGCTGTGTGGTAGTGAGGCTGCCTGTGCAACTGGATCTGCGGAGGTCACAGGAAGAGGGGAGTCACTCTCAGAGTCACCTGGGTGGATGGCCCAAGTGTGCATCTGCTGATCCTCCTCCCTATGGGTGCCCAAGGGCCCCTGGCTGACTCTGTGAGCGGAAGGAGTAGCTGGAGTGAGATCAAGCTGCCCAGCACCCCTCTCACATACACACTGTTGGAGGCTAACTATGGCACCCGCGATGGAGTTAAGCCCATGCAGCAGTGCAGGAGTGACATCCTGGACCAAGGTTTCCATGGCGGCTGCCATCCTGTCAGTGTTGACCTCGGTTTGTCGCAATGCCAGCGCTTTCACCTGAGCCTGAAGATGGATGGACTCCTCCATCATGCCTTGCAATCTGAGAAGTGCAGTGGACATCCCTTTTTGTTGTTCCCTAGCTTGCCTTTGCAGTTCCAGCAACTGTGACATGACCAAGTTCAGAGGCTCGTCATCTGACTCAGACTCAGCAACGTTCCGGCCTCCAGTAATCCTCCGAGTGCCGAGTGCTGTGGAGTCCCTGCCTTCACCTTCTGTGGATCAGAAAGTGTGATGTGCTCATCAAATTGGGATCCCAAGGCTATCCTAAAGCTAGATCCCACCAAGGTATGTATCTCTGTGCTGGTGCAGGGTGTGGGTAAATGCTGTGATGGGACTTCAGGGAGGGTGCCTTCAGATTCCTCTTCAGAGGTTTCTTTGGATCTTGATTGGAGGCCCTGGGTCATGGACTCTGTCGGATGTTTGGCAGATGTGCCTGTGAAAACAAGGGGAGATAATTAGCGCATGGCAGTGGCCTGTGAAAGAGGACACATCACGCATGGCATGCTGTTTGACGGACGTTGCACTGCTGGATCCTCACTGGGTAGAGCAATGCTGACCTCACCGTTAGCACAGGACCGGTCCCAGTCATCGGCGGCCAGCTGGATGGCTGTTTTCGAATTCCGTCAGAACTTTGTCATCCTTCCGTCTGTCTGTGACCTTTCCCTCCTGTTGAGAGTCAGTTTGTCCTGCATAGAGAGAGAGGTGGGGAGAATGTATCAGTATGCCTGCCGGGCCAGATGATAAGTACGCCTGGCCTGTGTGGATGGTGAGTGGTGCCATGGATGGGATGAGGATAATGATGGTGTGCGAGAAAGAGTGAATAGTGATGTACCTTGAACTGGCAGTAAGTGAGGGCCCTGTGGGTGTGTGATGGGTTTGTGAGTGTGTGAGTTGGGAGTGATGAAAAGAGTGATTTACCTTGGTGGAACAGAGGAGATCATTCATCCTTTTGCAGCACTGGGTGGCTGTCCTCCTCTGCAGGGTGTTCATGCTGACCACTGCTGCCACTGCCTCCCAAGCCGGGCTGGTGATATTGCTACCCATCCTGCAGCTGGTGCAGGGGTAGAGCACATCCTGTCGGGCCTCCGCGGCATCCAGCAGTCGCTTGAGGGACACCGTCGTTGAAGCGGGGGGCTGCAGTCTTTTTGCCTTTGCTAGCTGTGTCTCCCAGGCAGTGGTGGTGAGCTGATGGCAATGAGCGCTTTTTTGGCGGCTGCCTTTTAAAGATGGCGACCAGCGTGATGCAACAATGGGGTGCTGGCGAGTGGGCAAATGAGAGCCCTGGAAATAGCATGTTTCGCAGGAGAGAATATATAATGGGGCGGGCTCAGGAATATACGGTGTAAAAACCCACCATTTCTATCCGCAGGTAGGACTCTATTATACCCGTCCACTCACGCACTTAGTGCAATTCTGGGAAAATTCCACCCTGTCAGTCAACCAATCTTGTTAAAACTCTGTCTCCCTCTTTTTAAACTTTTTGCTTTTGAAGTTCACGCCTCTGAATATCTTCCAAGCTTCTTGGACTTGGACTGTGAGTGGAATCGTCTGAGATTTGCACTGTGTGGTAGCGGGCAGGAAAAAGGACGTTTTACCCGCCAGCTGCAATGAAGGCTTTTCACGCCATATCGTCCCAAACTCAGCTCATTAATCATGCATTCCTGGGAAACACACCGTTTTGATGGTGGGTGATCTCAGATTTGCCCACCACGCCGTCACCTCACCGCTTCATCATGCCAGGCGCCACAAAGTGCTGGCGCATGCACACCTCAGTGTTTCCAGTCTAGGACTGCTGCAAATAAGGCAAGAAGAGGCAAGGCCAAAAGGCAAGAAGGCCCCAGTTTAGTGACACATCCCTCTAGTGCCTTTTGGACGCTGCGGAGGCCTGTCGTGATGTCCTCTACCCCCGTTCTGACCGCAGCAACATCACCACTCCGGTTTGGTAGGCGGTGCCAGTGCTGATCAGTTCCAATGCCGCAGAGAAGTTGGCCATCCAATGTAGATAGAGGATGAATGATCTCATCTGTGACGTCAGAGTAAAGCAACTATCTTAACACTCTAAACTCACACACTCAAACCCATCACACATTCACTGGTATCTCACTCACTGCCAGCTCAAGGGACATCACCACTCACTCTCTCACACACACACATCTCCATCTGGCCTCATCTCCTCTGGAGACTGCCTCTTCATCCCTCACCGTCTCAAGGCCACTTCCACAGATCAACATGTGCCCTCACACACACCCTGGGAGACTTCTCCCCCTTCTCCCAAGCAAGCCCTAGCCCTGCAGCCATTGAAAAGCCACCCTGCCTGTGAGCCCCCATAAAAATGACGTGGTGCTGCCTGCAAAGCCTGGCACTGATGACTGTGAGTGCTGCCTGAATCGAGGTAAGCAAACAAACTTTGAAGTCCCAAGTGAAGTGCGGCTCGCCAGGTGCATGTTGCTTATGTACAGTTGTGAAACACGTTGACCTGCTTGAATGATCCAGCGTGGGTGAATGGTTCCAGCGAGCTCAGTTTATAATGATAGGCAGATGTATTACAATGAAGTTCCTGATGTCCGATGTTGGGAAACACGGCCCACCACTGACAGGCAGAGCGGACATTGCTAACTGGTTTCACAACGTTGTGAAACTGATTTTTAGCCTTCTTGCCATATTGTTTGCTCATGCTGCAAAACACGCCTAACGCCAGTGGGCACGGAAAATTCCGCCCTGTGTCAACGACTGCACACCTCCCAGGGTTTCGATCTTATCTCCCGGGACTGACCTTCACCTGGATTTCCAAGTCTGTATTCTAGCCTCTACTTACTGGCTCTATTTCAGCTCTTTAATAGCTGGCTGGCTTCAGTGGGCTAGCATTGCCCCTGGATTTCACCAAGCTCCAATCTCCACCAGGCTATAAATGGCTCCCAGGGTTCTTTTGAGCCCTAACCCTTTTCAGCACAAAGCCAGTGACCTTCTGTCACCTTCTCAGCTCCCTGGGTCTGCTCCTGAGCCCTAATTGCATAGAGCTATCAAAAGACTCCTGGGGCGTTTCCTGAGCCCCAACTACACACAGCAAGTGAACAGCAACACCTCTGCTACCTGGAGCCTGATAACAGCAGCCCCTTTTTGGTGTGTGCTTTTTGGTCGATTTCAGAACACTCACTCCCCCAGCAAAAGCACAGATAAATTGTTCTTAAGCTCCACTCATCTCAATGATGACATAGCCTTCCTTTTATGTTAATTGTGGCTCTAACTTCCAAAACAAAACAACTCCCTGGGCTGCATTTCTTTGCAAGCAGTGTAACTCTTTCCACTACAAACACGTTTCCATCTGTTTCAGATGAAGTTACATTGTTTCATAGTTTGCCATTGTGAGATTTGAACTCTTGACCTTGGAGTTACAAACCCAGTACCATAACCACTTGGCTATTTAGGCCAAGCCAAAAGCCTACTGCACCTGGTATTCCCAGGCAGTCTCCCATCCAAGTACTAACCAGGCCTGAGTCTGCTTAGCTTCCGAGATCAGACGAGACCGGGCGTTTTTTTTTTTTTCAGACTAGTATGGCCGTAGGCTTGCAAGCAGTGTAGTCGCCTTGTTTCCAATTCTCCAGCTAAGTAAGCCCACCTGCTGTTTTATGATCTCACCTTTCTAATTATTAACCTCTTAAGTCAACATGGCCTCAAACTTTTACATGTAAGTCTTGAAGCTGCTTTAGTTGCATTTATCCCATTTTCTACAATTAAGCTTAAATCTTACCAGAACTAAAAATTACCTCTAAAATATTACTATGAACCATGAAATAGGTATTTATAACAATACCCTTAATTTTCTATTATCTTTTTTGTGGCTTTCCTATATTCTTTGTTCATCCTGTCCTTCATTGTCTGCAATGTAGGTATTAAAATTTTAAGTAAAAATAAGCATTTATCTAACCTCCCATTTTTCTTAATGCAACCCAGCCTTTGACACACTTGTATTTGTTATTAGTATCTGGGGGAATAATTTAACCACACCAGTTGGCTTGCTTGTCATGTACTCACCAGATTTTACTTTATGTTGACTTCAAAACTCTCCACATTAAACTGCCTATTCCTTTCTTTACTGGTAATGTTAAAAATATCCCTACACTATCTACTCCAAATATCAGTGTCAATATCCACTAGGTAAGACATGCCAGCAGTCATTTAAATGCCTGGTGGAAACAGCAGTACGAAAAGCAAACATAAGTCTAAGTCTGATATTTTAAGGTCCTTTGCAAATGTTCTAACGTAAAATTCATTAAGAAACTGAAATAATGTTGTTAACTCCTTTCTGAAATATTGGACAAGAATTTCATAAGTGGGTTAATGTCCCAGTTAAAATAGCAGGATTTGGAATTTTCTATGGAATGTCAAGCCAGTATCCTCAGAAAATAGCTTCTACATGAATACATTTAATTAATCGGGAACAATGCCAGAGTAATTGGTTACACTTAAAATCACACGAAGATCAATATTTTAGGCTGACAGATGCCAAAACAGCTTTACTGACAATACAGGATAACTGCTCTTATAAGAATGAGATTTACTGGTTAACATTGTTATATACTGATATGATCACAAGGATATTGGCAGCAATGGTCAAAAACGTAAGTGGAAAATGCAACAGATTTGGAACTGACCAGAAGATTTTTTTGCCAGGCCACTACATTTTATGGTCTGATACTAGCCTTAAATATGAAGATCAGATTTCAATAGCCCAAAAGAGACAGCTTTTTCTTGAACAAATATGTAATTGTAAACTTTCAAAAGATAGGGCCAGATTTTCCTGTGGACTTGCTTTGTTGTAGAAATCTTTGCAAAGAGGAAATTATGGTGTAAGTGATACCTTCCATTATGCCACTCAATTTTTTCCTTTGACTTTAGTGCAGCTCCACCGTTATCCTTGTCAAAACCAGTTAGAAGGCAATTATCATAGCTCCGCCCCCAATTAAATAAATGGTGATCACAATTTTGTTATAGTTAGGCCAGTTTTCAGGTCACCGTCACTTAGACTTAAAAATAATGATCAAAATGGCCTGGCACTGGTGTGATTTATTGCTCCATGATCGGGTTTAAAACTCCCAGTTGTTAAAATATATGACTGTTGCAAAGATTAAACAACTAGGATCTTTGAGTATCCACTTCCTGCACTTGGGATTTTCAATTTTAATACTGCCAGGCCATATATCCGGAGCCCATTCAATTTACGGAATTGTTTTTAGAATTTAAACGACAATGCTTTTTCACAGTGTTCAACGGTACTAAAGCCACTAACACAAGCAAAATATATTTTCTAATAACTGTTAATTTATTAGTCACTATTGTTTCAAATAAATAAGAAGAAATTGATTTCGAGCCCATCCACTCAGCAGAAAGTCATCATGTCATTATGCCAATAGTTTGCTTTCCACAAAGGTTTTCAGTATCATTCAAACCTAGAACTTTTCAATGAGTTAAAAATTAATGACTAGCTTCCTTAGCACATTTTCTGCCTTTGTAATCCATGAAAATAAAAGTCAATATTTTTTTATTCCTAAAATATTAATAATTTATCATGCATAACTTGGGATGGCCTGAATTCACAGATCACATACAGCAGTGAAAGTGATAAAAGATTTTGAATGGGCCATGACAGCTTATTATAATAGTAGATTAAAGTTTATTTAAGAAGTGGCACTTGCACTTAATGAAACCCCTCCACGCCTCTGGATGGTGAATATATCATCACATCAACTCTTAAACGAGCACCGAGTGCCTGATTTTCTGCTATACTTGCTGGGGTCTCATCTACTTAGAAAGCTAGCAGAACATACAGCAAATCCTCAATGGTGAGAATCTTACACAGCATGATGAGATTGATGATGAATGCTGCCAATTTCATTATTATGGGAAAATCTGGGCCGTAGGTAGAATATAGTCTTTATTATTTCAATAACATTCAACTTCCACACACTACAGGATGAAACCTTCATGGGTTTTTTTTATGGGAAATGACATGCTTAGTATGTGCATAACTGGCATGGTGATGTTAGAGTTAGATGATGCCTCACATGGTCTACTTCATCTCTCGATGAACTCCCAGATCTCTGGCACTAAGTAGCTCATTTTGACTGAAGCTAAACTGAAACTAAATAATTTACAATACCCTAAAATGTCCCTGCAATGTCCAAGGGGATTGTTGAGTGGCATTGTGCTGTGTGGAGGATGCAAATTATTCAAATAATGAAGGCTCATGGTCTGTAATCTATCTTCCTTCTTCATTTAAGTATTCTCCAACAGGGTGATGGGATTCTGATGCTGGGAAAGAAACGAGAGAATAACTGACAAAATTCGCAAATAAGAGGTTACACAAGTTCTCTATCAACTTCTTACACAGAACTATATAGTATTACAAAGTTTTTACAGCAAAGGAACAGGTGCAATAGGTATACCTGTTTATCCTCTTCATCAGCCTCCACCAATCTTAATTTGTCTCACTCCATCAATATATCCTTACATTCCTTTCTTGCTCATGCACTTAAATGCATCTATGCTATGTCTTTTAACTACTTGATGTTGTAGCAGGTTCCACATCCTAAGCATTACCTGAGTAAAGAAACTTCTCTAACCTGGAAACATTTTCTCTACATCGACCTGACCAAATGCCTTTGCCAGTTTAAAGACTTCTATTAGGTCTCCTCTCAGCATTCCCTTCATGAGAGAAAAGTGCCCCAACCTGTTCAGTCTTTTCTGTTAGTTATTACTGATCGGTTCTGATATTATCTTTGTAGATCTCTTTTTCACCTTCTATATATTTTCTGTAATATGGAGCCCAGAACTGAACACAGTTGCCGAAGTGTGGTTTAACAAGGTTCTATTCAAGTTTAACATAACTCACCTCCAAGTTACAAGATTGTGGTACAGGCTCATTCCAGGACTTGAGAGAACATCGTTAAGGCTGCTATTACAGTGCCATACATAAAATTGCACTGAAATACCAGAGGTTCTGTCTTTTGGATGGGATATAGTAGCTGCTTAGTAGCTCAGGTACATGTTAAAAATTCTGGAGCACTTTCTGAAGATATTTTCCCTTAATCAGCACCAACAGCATTTCTCAAAAACATTTTTATTAATGCAACTCCTTTGTTTTCTTCTCCCCTCCTCCTCCTTTCCTACAGGTGGCTCCTGTTCTCAAACATTTGCATGCTGGTGGGAATGTTTCCAAGTGAAATTCTGTGGATCTGCTATAAAAATGGAAAGTGCTAGAAAAACTCAGCAGGTCTGGCAGCTTTTGTGGAGAGAGAAATGGGGGGAAGTTCAGGAGTAGGCGCGTCTCCAATCGGTGCCAATTAAGGCTCGCCCATTGTGGTGTCCGCCAGGAAGCACTATGCGCTCCCTATGCGGGCGAGGGGGGGGGGGGGGGGTAATTCTCTAAGCCGAGAGTACGCTCTTTCCTGCATGCACTTGAAAGAGTGTACTCATCTCCCTGAGGCTAAGTGCTGCCTCAGGGAGATCGGCACCAAATTCAAAAATGTGAAATATAGAAAAATAAAATTTCCCTGACATGTCCCCTCATGTGACAGTGTCACATGAGTTGGGATATGTCCATCACTTTTAATTAAACTTTTTAAAAACCATGAAACATCATCTCGCCTGTGGATGAGGTTTCATGCTTTTCATGAAGCCCACCAGGGCTCCCGGACTGCCTGCCCATCTTAAGGCTGGACAGACAGGTCCTTTAAGTACTTCAATTAGTTTTTAACTGACCTCAATTGGTCACTGACAGGTCGGCGGGTGCACAGCTGATTCAGCTGCACCCCTGCCGACCTGAAAATTGAAATGACGCGGGGTGGCATCAGGAGTTCCGCCCAAGCAGGCCCCACACCCCCCCCACTCGCCGAACTCAATAGCCTGCCCCATGTTTCAAATCCAATATGGCTAGTCTTTGGATCTTTTGGCTAAGGAGCTGTACCCAGTTTTAGTGCTGTAATTAATTTGGCCACAGCATTAATAGATTTGGTAGGGTTGCTGAGCCCTTCATGCAAATGGCACTTTGTTATTCGTGAAGAGTCTACACCAGCCACTGGCACAAAGGAGGCCGCCTGTCTCTGGGTTTGCTGAGGAATTGTAGGGAATGAGGCAATGATGGGTGTGGCAAGGTTATGGTGACCAATAGCATATCATCATGAAAAGGATACTAGGTCAGTATAGTCAACTTCAAAACGGTTTTCAAATAATGTGTCCCAGCAACTTCCATCAAATTATTTGATAGCCTACAGTATGCCTTGGGTAATTTATAGTCTACTGCTGAGAACTATTGTTACTGAGCCAATTCATTTGCAAATGCTTTCCTCAGTTGTTTTGGCAGACCCTTCAGTCTCTCTCTTGGACCAATGGCAATGCTTAGCTTTTGAATATCACTGTTGGTCTGTTGTCTGAAAGGTACCTGATGCAACTTTCAGAAGGTCACACAATGTCTATCTTTCTAAAGGGGAAACTCCATTATCCTAAACTAACATTCTTCTCCTTGGAGTAATCGGGTGTATTTTGCCTTTGACATATAAAATACTCAGAACTGTTCTGTCCCAAGAGGGCCTAAGTACTGGCTTACATCAGTGAATTCTCGGCTCAAAAGAGTACTAGATAGAGAAAAATATTTGACATAGAAAATGCTCAGTATGTGACAACGGTGTAGCTTCTCCAGGCCAATGCTGGCATTTCTCAGCCAGCACCAGTGAGCTTTTGGCATCAGCAGAGTGGCTGTTTCCTTGAAACTTGGTAGTATCAGTAACTGTTTCATCATGACTGATTGGGAATGGCTGGAATTTTTTTCCCATTCCTTAATTTGATTCCAAATTCAGATTGGAGAATTGGGCACCTGTAAACTTGGACATAAAATGCACATGTAAATGGGAAAAAATAATCAAGATTGCCTTCAACTGGATCAACTTTTAGCTATGACATGGCATGCCATCTGTTACAATGTCTAATTTAATCCTGTGAAACCTCTGAAGGCTGGTCCCAGTTCAAAGACAAGAGGTGGAAGGCAAGCGGCAGAGGTTACAGCCTTCTTAAGTTGTGAAAAATTATCTGTTACTATGATTTAGATGCTTGGGTTCTACAGAATGCAGGGTTAGGACATGACATACAGCACCACCTATCTAGAATTGATAGCCTTGTGTGCAAAGCACACAGTTATCCAGACACGTTCACTGCTTCGACATATAGAGGATAAGAATGTATTTTCATTATTTTCCTAATTAGCATTCAAAGTATAAATTTTGGAACAGAATAAAAGGTAATTATATTTATCTGAATTATATGTTTATAATTAATGCCTATTGCTCAAATCCCTCCTATTTCCTCAGCTTTTAGGACATAGGAAGTTATCATAAAGAAGTAATTTTAAGATAACCTGGAAACAGAAATGGACAGAATTTCCTAAAGTGTGACATTTTATTGTGTGGCTTTTTAAATGAAACATTGAATTATAGATAGTAGTTTAAAGGATAAAACAAGTGCAACAGATATGCCAGTAAGAGCATAGTTCTCTCTAGTACAGATAGGTTGATGCAGCAATTTAGAGGAATAATATTTTATTGGATACATGTGTCATTCACAGACCAAAACCACGCAATGTTGCAATGTAACACATGATCAAGGCTCCCTGGTGCATGCAAGAATTCATAAAAGCTACTCTCATAAGCATTATTTAAATGGTGTTTTAAGTAACCAAAGATGAGGTTCAGAGACATCTAGTGCTCTCACTCAAATTGACTCTCAATATGTCCTACTATTGCAGAGGAGCCAACCATAAAGCAAACAGAACGTTAAACATTATAGCCAAAACTTTATAGCTGCAATACCAGATGTTGACCTAAGGTATGGTTAAATCAAATTTGATGATTTTAAAACAATTATAGGCTCCAGAATTTGCCATATATAGCTAGAGTACACCTACATCGCAATTGCATCTTCAATATACGATGTGATCAATAAATGTTGCAGCACATAGAAAAAATGTTTATTGTTCAATTTAACATTAATGGGCACTAATCTACGTTATCATGTCAAACTGAAAATAGCCAAGCCAACAAAAGAGGAGACTAATGCTTTAGTTTAGTAATTATCAATCATAGTTTCAGTTCTCCAACTTAATACAAGTACGTAGTTATTAGTGCAATACAACATTTCTGGCATTGCAGATATGTGAATGATCCTTGCACCCAAAGGATTTGGCTCATCATTTAAAGTGGACTAGGTATTCAATTATAGTTAACTTCCATTTTCTAAACTAAATATTAGCTTACAGATTTAATCTGACGTTTAATCCAAGACATCACATCACCACTGTGACATTTTTTCAAACTATCCTTAAACAAATTCAAGTGTCCTCATTTAAGCACAGCTTTCAACCTTTTAGTAATGGCATGCTTAATGTTGCAATGTCTAACAACTGTCAAATTTAATAACCTCCTAAGTGCAAATAAACTCCAGAGTAAGAATACTTTTTCCTTATAAAAGTAACAAAACAGTCTTGTATCTGATTTTTTTGCTGGGGAAGGCTTACATCAGAACCTATTGCAGATGTAGGTGTACTGGAGCCATATGCAGCAAACTGAGGATCGTATGATGAATTATTTTTATTTAAATCAAGCTTTGTTTGCTACATGACTTAAACATAGCTTGGGGCAACATCTGGTAGGCTAGTCTTATTGACAAGAAGGTTATTCTTCAACTTGTGCCCGAAAATATATCTGAGGTGCAATTTAAATACCTGTGTTACTGCCCCAGTGCTTTGAGCATCTCCAAAATAATTAGTTTTAAGCTGGAGAGCAATAATCACTTGGGCTTCTAGGAGTGGAAGCTGAGTGAGGAAACATCATAGGAAAAAAATGTAAGTGCTGCAAATCTAAAATAATAGAAAACACAGAAAAGGCTGAAAATATGCAGCAAGTCTGTCAGCACCTTAAAAACGAAATGGCAGGTTAATGTTCCAGGTAGTGTTCTCTCATCAGAAATGGAAAAGACACAAAAGCTCCTTAACAGGAAACATAAAACAGAAAAGGAGGAGACTAAATAACGGCCAAGATAAGCTAAATCTGTTGCAAAGGAGCAGCTTTGCAAACAAGTGTTTTAAAAGATGGAAAGAGATTCTAAGCGCATGACGGCATGTAAAGGACTAAAATGAATTTGAAAGACAAAAAGGTGGATTAAAAAGGTCGAAAACAGTGGGCAGTCAAATGGACACCTGAAGTTGCTAAAGTCAATGTTCAAACAATGGGGCTGCAAAATACCCAGGTGGAAGATGAGATGCTGATTAGTTGAACCAGTGTTAGAAGTCAACCATGGAATGATTGGAATTGGAATAGAAGGGGGGTTGAAGTGGTAACCCACGGGGGTGCTAGAATTATGGTTGAGGACAAATGAAGATGTTTAGCAATGTAGTCATACAATCTGCATTTGCTCTCCCAAAAAAGATGATACCCTTTGCCGCCCTGGACTATGATCACAAGGTAAATATGGATGAGAAAGACTACTTCAACCATCGTAACTCCTGCAGCCAGAGACAGACCATATGAGCATAGCGCCTAATTGTTCCTTGAATAATTCCATAGTCTTCGCCTCCACTTATTTATCCAGAAGATGAATACTTATACTGCTCACTCTTTGTTTAAAAAGCAACTGTTATCCATCCCACTTCTCTTTTGCTAGCTTGCATCTGTGGTCTTGCTATCTTGGCTTATTTTAGAGATAATTTTGTATCTTCCTCTTCCATACCATTTACTTGCTTATATACCCTCACAGAGTTCTCTCTCAGTTGCTGCCTTTCAAGCCTGAAAACCCCAAAAGCTGGATTTTCCCTCTGGAATGGGAAACAGAGGTTGGGACTGTTTCTGGATCCTGAACCCAATCCTTGGGGAAACAGTCAGATACTTGTTATTTTCCCCGGGGCAGCCTATTAATTGCCAGAGGGCAGGTTCGCCACCCAATTAAGAATGGCTGGTGGGCCCCGAAGCTGGTTGGCCAGAGGCCTTCCAGCCTCAAAGGAACAGCAGGTTGTAATGGAAGTGAGAGGCTGCTTCAAAATGGAGGTGTAGTGCGCCTTGCTGGTGGAATTCTGGAATACTCAGGCTGAGTGCAACAATTTTTGAATGAGACTGGAAGATTCAACCTGAGGTGGCAGGGAGAAGTGAGCCTGCTGGAAAGCTGGGAGTAACTTGAGACTTAATCTTTAATACTACGCATCTGGCAGAAGTGTGGCATAAAGTAAAAACATTTCATAAAGTGCATTTCCATTGTGTACTTTTTTCCTTTAGTTTGCTGTATTAGTTGCCTGTTAAGTAATGTTTAGTCTAAGTTGATTTTTTGTTTGCTGTTACAGTAAAAGTTTTAAAACCTGAATCTTGTCCTGTGATTCTTTCCGTTGATTGCTGGGAAATTCATCGTTTTTTTTCAATAAGTGATTGGTCTCTACAGGGATCATCATGGAATAATTATGATTGTAGATTTTATGAATTCTTGCACATACAGGGCACTTTGTAAACTGCGAACGTACACTGCAGAATTGTATGCATCAGGCTTGCAATTTCCCATTGGCCCATAACTTTCGAGCTCTCCAGTTGGATTTGGGAGGTACCCCAAAGGTGCGCTGGGGAATCCCTCTGGGAAGCTCCCAGGTAAAGGTTTGCATGGCAATTGTCCAGAAGTGCACATTTCCTCTGGACAACTGCGCTGTGCTGGGAACCATCCGAAAATGCAGTTAAAATCGCGAACTTTCGATGGTCCCGCTGGATTATACCAATAGTTACTCAGAAAATGTTCGAGAAATTAAATCCTCTTCTAACTTCTGAGTAACCATTGTAAAGACCCAGATTGACCCCATGGGACTCCCGCACATGCCCACGGGACATCCCCCTTCCCCATGGGACATCTCCCCTCCCCGACCTCCAACATCCTCCACCCCACAGACCTCTGACATCCCCCACCCCACCGACATCGCCCCACCATCCTCAATCTCCGACACCCCTCCACCACCCCCAACCGCCGACAACCCCACATTCCCCCCCAACCTCTGACACTCCCCCACACCCGGACCTTGGACAACCCCTGACCTCCGACAACCCCACTCCCTGACCTTCAACACCCCCTCTCTGACCTCTGACACCCCCCATCCTTGACACCCACCACCAACCTGACCTTCGACACCACCCACCCCACCCCCGACCTCTGACAGTCCTCACACCCCAACCTCTGGCCCCCACCCCACCCCCCCCCCCGACCTTGACACTCCAACTCCCCGACCTCCGACCTCCTTCATTGCCGCTGGACATCCAACCTAACCCTCCCCCCACCCTCCCCGCCCCCCCCCCCCCCCCCCCCCCCCCCCCAAGGCCTCCAACCAATTCCCTCCTCAGACCTCCAAATGGCTCCACCGAGACCCCTGATTGATCTCCCCCACCACCACCAGAATCTCTGACCAACACCCCCCACCACCCCGGACCTCCGACCGACTCGCCCACCCCACCAGACCGCTCCCGGACGCCCTGACTCCAAAAATCCTAAGCACTTACCTTAGACACTTTCTCCCTGACCTGTCAATTTGCCTGGCCCTTTAAACTTACCTGCTTTCTGGCAGCAAGTGCTGTAAAAAAATGGGGCATGGACCCCTTGAATTTGCTGGAGCTAGACTCCGCTGGGACCTGCGAGGAGTTTTTCAATCAGGCCCCAAACAGCTCTGGCAAATGGAAGTGGCAAAAATTTTCAAAACCAGGTAATTAGGCATTTATTCCTTCTAATTCCTGCAGGCCAGCACTTTCAGATGCTCTTCAGAGGTTATGGCCCATTGTGTGCTTACAACATCCAAGACATGAAAAGATTCAGCCAATCTACCCATTTTGGGTCCTTATTAGCCAGGTAGCGCATAAAAATGTGCTACATGGGCCAATTTCAAAGCCATAATGCAGAACTTTGTTAAATCATGCAGCAAGAATTAAATGGAAAAGAATTACATTTACTGTGGTTACAAGGAAATACGTCTGGAAAGAGCTGACATTACAGCATGATAGAAGAATGAATGACGAGTAGGAAAGGGAATTAGCACTTTTAGATTAGGGAGAATAGGTCCTTGGTGATGTGTTCCTGTTGTATATGGTGGAATTTAAAGACAATCTGATAATGAAATTCAAGGTGGAAATCAGAAGCAATCTGAAACCAGAGAGGTAGGAGGGAAAAAATTAAGAACAAAAATTGGTGCGGCAAACATTCAAACCCTGTTACTTGAATTGAGAGAAAACCTTAAAAGCAGAAAGAGAGAAAACATTTCAACAGCTGTATTTAGGAATGTGGAGCTCAAGAGATTAGACAGGTTGTGATAGAGATAGAGCTGGAGTGACAACCCAAGTAACTCTGGCAATCTCTGGGTTTGCAAAACATTTCCTTTGCCACCAACAACCTGATGTTTCAACCTCTGAAATGATGGAAAGAGGTTTTCAATTGTTACATTAGTGGTAATCCTTTTAAAATTAATGGGTTACCATCAGTGTTAAGAACATTCAAAATACCTGGAGTAAATCGTGCAGCCCCCTTGAGCCTGCTCCGCCATTCAATACAATCATAACCGATCTTCTGCCTCTACTCAACTTTCACACATGTTCACCATACCCCTTGATATTTAATTTGTTTATATATATTCATGGGAAATGGGCGTGGTTGGGCCAGCATTTATTGCCCATCCCTAATTGCCCTTAAGAAGGTGGTGGGGAGCTGCCTTCTTGAACCACAGTCCATGTGGTGTAGGTACACCCACAGAGCTGTTAGGGAAGGAGTTCCAGGATTTTGACCCAACGACAGTGAAGGAACTGCAATATATTTCCAAGTCAGGATGGTGAGCGGCGTGGAGTAGAACTTCCAGGTGGTGGTGTCCCCATGCATCTGCTGCCCTTGTCCTTCAAAATGATAGTGGTCATGGGTTTGAAGGTGCTGTCTAAGGAGCCTTGGTGAGTTCCTGCAGTGCATCTTGTAGATGGTACACACTGCTGTCACTGTGTGTTGGTGGTGGAGGGAGTGGATGTTTGTGGATAGGGTGCCAATCAAGTGGGCTGCTTTGTCCTTGGTGTCAAACTTCTTGAGTGTTGAGAGAGCTGTATTCATCCAGGCAAATGTGTCTTGCAGATGATGGACAGGCTTTGGGGAGTCAGGAGGTGAGTTACTCACCGCAGGATATCGAGCCTCTGATCTGTTCTTGTAGCCAGAGTATTTACATGGTTAGTCCAGTTCAGTTTCTGGGTAATTGTAACCCTCAGGATGTTGATAGTGTGGGATTCAGTGATGGTAAGTGAACATCAAGGGGCAATGGTTAGATTCTCTCTTGTTGAAGATGGTCATCGCCTGACACTTGTGTGGCATGAATGTTACTTGCCACTTGTCAGCCCAAGCCTGGATATTGTCCAGGTCTTGCTGCATTTGGACTTGGGCTGCTTCAGAGTCTGAGGAGTCGTGAATGGTGCTGAACATTGCGCAATAAGTGAACATCCCCACTTCTGACCTTAAGATGGAAGGAAGGTCATTGATGAAGCAGCTGAAGATGGTTTGGCCTAGGACACTACCCTGAGAATCTCCTGCATTGATGTCCTGGAGCTGAGCTGACTGACCTCCAACAACCACAACCATCGTCTTTTGTGCTAGGTATGACTCTAACTAGTGGAGAGATCCCCCCCCCCCCAAACTCTCATTGACTCCAGTTTTGCTAGGGCTCCTTAATGCCCCTATCGGTCAAATGCAACCTTGATGTCAAGGGCAGTCACTCTCACCTAACCTCGGGTGTTCAGCTGTTTTGTCCATGTTTGAACCAAGGTTATAATGAGGTCATGAGCCAAGTGGCCCTGGCGGAACCTAAACTTGATGACAGTGAGCAGGTTATTGCTAAGCAAGTCCCACATGTTAGCACTGTTGATGATCCCTACCATTACTTTACTGATGATTGAGAATAGACTGATGGGGTGGTAATTGGCATGGTTGGATTTGTCCTTTTTGCGTGCAGAACATAGTTGAGCAATTTTTCACATTAGCCGGGTAGATGCTAGTATTGTAGCTGTACTGGAACAGTTTGGCTAGGGGCGCAGCAAGTTCTGGAGCACAAGTCTTCAATACTATTGCAGGAATATGGTCAGGGCCCATAGCGTTTGCAGTATCCAGTGTCTTCAGTCATTTCTTGATATCACGTGCAGTGAATCAAATTGACTGAAGACTGGCATCTGTGACGCTGGGGACTTCCGGAGGAGGCAGAGATGGATCACCCACTTGGCACTTCTGGCTGAAGATTGTAGCAAATGCTTCAGCCTTATCTTTTGCACTGATGGGCTCCTCCTTCATTGAGGATGTAGATATTTATTCCCTGATTCCCTCCTTAATTCCCTGAGAACTCAAAAATCTGTCTACCTTAGCCTTGAACATACTCAACAATGCAGCATCCATAACCCTCTGGGGTCGACAATTCCAAAGCTTCACAGCTGCTCGAGTGAAGAAATTTTCCTCCTCTCAGCCCAAAATGATCAACATCTTATTTTGAGCCTATACCCTATGTTCTGGATTTCCTGGTCAGAGGAAACACCCAGTCAGTGTCTACCCTGTCAAGCCCCTTCAGAATCTCATACATTTCAATGAGATCACCTCTCATTCTTCTAAACTCAAGGCTATGGGAAGAATTTGCTCAATGACTCATCATAGGACAACTGTTGCATCCCAGAAACCAATCTGTTGGATCTTGGCTTTCCTGCCTCCAATGCAAGAACATTGTTTCTTAGATATGGAGTCCAAAACTGTGCACTGTATTCCAGGTATGGTCTCATTAAAGTTCTATATAATTATAGTAATACTTGCTTATTCTTGTACACCAATCCCCATGCAATAAATGCTGACATGCCATTTGATTTACTAATTGCTTGCTTGCTGTACTTGCATGCTAACTTTGTGCTCCTGTAACGAATGCACCCAAACCTCTCTGAATATCAATATTTATAAGTTTCATGCCTTTTAAAAAATATTCTGTTTTCCTATTCTTACTACCAAAATCAAGAGCCTCATATCCCCTCATTATTCCCCATCTGTCACCTTGTTCTCCACTTACTTAACTCATTTATATCTCTTTGCAGCATCTCTGTGTCCTCCTCACAGCTTACATTCCTAGCTGGCTTTGTATCATCTGCAAAATTGGATACATTGCTCTTGGTCTCTTTGTTTAAGTTACCAATATGGGTTATAAATAGCTGAGGACCTGCCACTGATCCTTTCAGTACTCCACTAGTTATATCCTGCCAACTTGAAAATGTCACATTTATCCCTACTGTCTGCTTCCTTTCCATTAGCCAGTCCTCCATCCATGTTAATGTATTATCCCCCAACTCCATAAGCCCTTATCCTGCCTATTGGTCTTTTGTGCGTCAACTTTTCAAACGCCTTTTGGAAATCCAAGTATACTACATTTACAAAAAATGCTGGAAAAACTCAGCAGACCTGACAGCATCTGGAGAGAAAGGCAGAGTTAATGTTTCGAGTCCGCATGACTCTTCTTCTACTTGAAGCATTAATTCTGTCTTTCTCTCCACAGATGCTGTCAGGCCTGCTGAGCTTTTCCAGCATTTTTTGTTTTTGTTTCAGATTACCAGCATCCGCAGTATTTTGCCTTTATACTAGATCAGCTGCCTTTTGGAAATCGAAGTGTAACATATCTACTGGCTCCCCATTACCCACCCTATTCATTAAATTCTCAAAAGAAAACTCTAATATATTATTCAAACACTACCTTCCTTTTGTAAAACTGTGCTGACTCTGATCATAACAATGCACTTTGGAAAATTGGTAAGAATTCCATAATAATAGATTTCAGCATTTTCCCAACAACTGATGCTGGGCTAAATGGCTTGTAGCTCTCTGTTTTCTCTCTTCCTTTCTTGAATAACGGTGTTACATTTGATAACTTACAATTTCCTAGGATAGATCTAGAATCTGGGAATTTTGGAAAATCATAATTAGTGCATGTACTATCTCAGTAGCTGCCTCTTTTAGAGCCTTTGGATGTAGGCCATCGGGTTTGTTAGCTTTTAGTCTCTTAAGTTTCTCTAATACTTTATCTCTGCTGATATTAATTATTTTAAGTTCCTGACTCTTATTAGCCCCTTAATTACCCTCTATTTCTTCTATTCAATTGTGTCTTCTATTGTGAATACAGCCACAAAATATTTGTTCAACATCTCTGTCTTTTCCTCATGCTCCATGATAATTTCTCATGCCTCTGTCTCTAAGGGACCAATGTTTGCTTTAGTTACTCTCTTCCTTTTATGTACTTATAAAAGTGCTTACTATCTGTTTTTATATTCCCGACTATTTTACACTCAGGTACTACTTTTTCTCTTTTTATCAACTTTTTTGGTCACCTTTCTAAAACTCCCCAAAACCTCTGGCTTACTACTATTCTTTGCAACATTATAAGCCTCTTCTTTTAATCTACTACTATCCTTAACTTCCTTAGTAAGTTAGGGATGGATTTTTCTCTTTGAGTTTTTATTTGTTAATGGAACATATGTTTGTTGAATATTTTGAATTGGTGCTTTACATGTTTACCACTATTTATTTACCGTCATATCTTTTAGTCTATTTACCATTCAACCTCAGCAGCTCTCTTCTTATACCTATGTAACTGATTTTGTTTAAGGTTCTTATTTTGGACATGGATATGTTGCTCTCAAATTCAATTGTACAATGATCATTTTTTCCCCAGAGGATCTATTACCATGAGATTACTGATTATCACTGCCTCATTACACAATACTAGATCTAAAATAGCTTTATCCCTTAGTTGATTCCACAATGTATTGTTCCAGGGAATCTGTCACAAAGGCATTCTACGAAGTCAGCTTCCAGACTAATTTAGTCAATTTGATTTGACCAGTCTATATGAAGATTAAAGTCGTCCACAATTATTACATCACTTTTGTTGCAAGCTCCAATTATTTCTTCCTTAATGCTTTGTCCAGTGGTATAATTACTATTAGGGGGCCTGTGAACTATGTAAATCAGCATTTTTTGACCCTTGTTATCGCTAATTCCATACTAACTGTACTTCCTGATCTTCTGAGCCAGATACATCCTTGCTTTTCTTATGCCATCCTTCACTGTCAGAGCTACTCTTTTTTTCATTCGGTCTGTCTTTTTGAAATGTATACATTGAAATATTTGTTTCCCAACCTTGGTCCCATTGTTACCATGTCTCTGTAATAGTGATCTGATCTAAACCATTTATCCCTATTTGTACCATTAGTTCATCTATCTTATTGTAAATGTTTCATGCATTTGGATAAAGGACCTTTATTTTTAATTTTTACTATACTTTGCATAGACCTTATTTGTTGATGCAATATTACCACTAAACTCTCTGGGCAGAATTTTTCTGTCGGCGAGCTGGGGGCGGGGCCCGCTCGCTGACAGGAAAATGAGACGGGATGATGTTGGGGGGAACTCCTGACATCATCCCGCTCCATTTAAATATTCAGGAATGCGGGCGGATCAGTTGTCTGCCCACTGACCTGTCACTGGCCAATTGATGCCATTGACAGGGTAGTTAAACCAATTAAAGGCCCTGCCCGTCCAACCTTCAGGCTGGCAGGCAGGCCAGGAGCCCCAGCAGGCTACTGAAAAACCACGAAACCTCATCCACTGGCGGGATGAGATTTCATGCCTGTTTCAAAAAAGTTTAATAAAGTTTTTGTGATATTTATTAACATGCCCTATCTCATGTGATATTGTCACATGAGGGGGACATGTTAATAATTTTTTTATATTTCTATATTTAAAGTTTCAAACACTGTCAGTGCTCTCCCTGAGACAGCACTTAGTATCAGGGAGATGTGAGCTCTTTTGTGCGCATGCATGAAACAGCGCACTCTGACAGTTGGGGAATCCCTCCCCCCCACACAGGAAGCGCATAACGCTTCCCATTGGGTGGCCCACCCACTTAAAATGGAGGCAGAGCCTGTTTCGGTGGCGGCGATTGGCTGCCCAACCACTGCCGAGCCGGTGGGGCCCGCCTACCCATCAAGGGCAAAATTCTGTCCTTTCTGTTGCACACTGTTGTCCTTAGCCAAATTGTTACACCAGTATGTTGCCTCAACTTTTTTTTAGATTTCCAAATTTCCTTTTACTTGACCCTTCCCCACACCACTCTTTCAGCCAAGTGTTTAACTATCTAATCTGCTTGACCCTATGCCAATTTGCATATGATCCAGGTAATAATCCAGAGATTACCACCCATTAGGTTCTGCTTATTAATTTAGAACCCAGTTCCTCCAATTCTCTCTGCAGGACCACATTTGTGGTTCTACCTATGTTGCTGTTTCCTACATGGACTACAACAACTGGATATTCACCCTCCCACTCCAAATTCTTCTCCAACCATGGGATGTCGTCCCAAGTCCTGGCACTAGGCAGACAACTAAGCCTTTGGAACTCCTGGCCACAGCTGCAGAGAACAGTATCTATCCCTGGGATAATATTGTCCCCTTTCATTGCCATATTCCTTTTCACTCCCCCTCTTCTTGAATGGGCTCCTACACCGTGTTATTATGGTCAGTTTAATCATCCACCCTGTAGTCATTGTTCTCATCCACACAGGCAGCAAGTGCATTATATCTGTTGGGCAAAGACAAAGTTATGATCACAAAGTCTTAGCTGGTGACGCTAAGTAAGAGGTCAAGGGTCACCTGTGTCTATTTTTAAAATTATACTTTCAAATTACTGAGAGTTCCAAATCTCCATCTGTTTCTCAAAGGAAGTATAAGGGAAAGTAGGCATGGGGGAAATCACCTTAGGCCTTTCTTTTGCAAATCTGAGCAGGTTGTTAGTCAATGCCTCTGGCAGATGCCTGGAAGCAGGTCACCTGTACTCACCCACCTTCCAAAGACTTGCATTTATATGGCACCTATCCCCAGTTCAGGATGTCCCAGCTTTAAGCCATAAATAACCAAATGCTCAACATAGACAAGGACCTAAAGAAGTGAACAGCATCAGTAACTGAAAATGGATATACAAGAAAATATTTAGTTTTAGGTTTAGCTGGCATAATATGTAAGGAAATAAAACCTAGCTCATTAGAGCAGTTAAGGAACTTCCTTCATATTTATAATCATGAATCCAATTTGTGTTGAAAGCCAACACTTAAGCTTGATGTGAATAAGGATTCTCACCACTTCTTAGACACACCGTCAATGGGTGTGCTAACACAAAATGCCAAATGGCGTCTTTACACATGAAAAAATGTACTCATGATTGTCAGCAAACTAATAAAAATAATCAGATAATAAATGGTAGAATTTCATACGTACATTTATGTTAATTAATGTTGAATGCTGTACTGAGACTACTTCTATAAAAAAGTTATACATACAAATAGGTTTGGCTGAAAGCTGCAGCAGAATGTAACTTTCTTAATTGATGATTATTTCGTTAAAAAAGGCATTTGAACAGTCATTCAAAATATATGTCACTAATTCAAATCAACAAAGTTAAACTATAATTTGTTTTACAATGCTATAGTTTTAGTTTTGCTATATATAAAAATGATCATGCTTATTTTACATTACCTTACCTGTACAAGGTTTAGAAATTTTAGATCTTATTGCTTTAGTTGCAATTTTTCTATCCTGATTATCAAACAGATAACACAATTATCTTTTAAACCATTGGCAGATTGTTATTCAATGGAGAAAACTGACCATAATACCTTCATTAATATAACTAAGAACATTGACTGCTAGATTCGAGATGGTAACCTCTTGATATCTTTCATGTTACATGTAGAACATTGTTATGCTATCCCCATCAGGTATGCATGCTAACAGACATGCCTACATTCCCATTGTGTCTATAAGGCAGAACATGGTAAACCCATCTTACATTTAACAGCACATTTACTGGATTGTCTAAACCAAGATATTGTAAGACATTGTAATTACACAACAGATGAAATGACCCTGAGAAGATGTGAAGCTGTGTTAAATCTACAAAAGAAATTACAAGGATGCTGTTAACGTTGTCCCCTTGTTGATCAGTGCCTAATGGACAATTAAGGAGCTTGCAGCAGCCTACTGAAAAATAAAAGCATGCTGAATTAGGTAGCAGCCCGTGTTGTACTGTAGCACTAAAAAGTACATCAAAGGGGTTAAATGGTTTCAATTTTTGCTGCTGCAGGGAACCAAGCTATAAAGACAACCGAAAAAGATAGCTAATGGCTGTGCTTCAACATTAAAACAAAAGCCTAATCCATCCTATAATCAGAGAACAATTTGCAAATCATTAAGAGAAAAGTAAAATTCCATTAAAATACAAATCAACTACTCCTCATTGGACTAATAATCTTTTTGATATTATTTTGCATTTTACTACGCATGTTCCCTATGTACACACGTCTCTGAAGACTATTTTTCCAACATACTGCTATTTACCACAGCCCACTACTTTAACAAGATACTGAAGGAAGTATAATCTGCTATTCAGAGCAGGTACTAATGAAGAATTCCATATATTCTGAAATTTAATTAAAACCCCAAAGATTTCAAATTAGATGCAATTTGAAATGCCTGGGGCAGAAATACATGCACTTGCGTGGCAAGGGTATCACACTGAAAGTTGATATCGTAATTGGTCTTGATGTATTTTGTGTTGCCATGCTGAAGCATAGAACTCATAACCATATAAAAATTCTCTATAGATTACCTGCTCATTGAAAATGCCATCACTCAGGTAGCTCTATACTAAATTACTATGCTGCTAAAATGCACAAAGTGAGTCTAAGAGTAGAACAGCACAGCTGTTCTATGCTGCCAATGAGTTATGCATATGTTGTTGCTGTCTTTTTTGTCCTAAAATATGCTCTGTTGAATATTAAAATATAATTGGCATGCACAATCAGTAGCTTAAGCCATTGTGCTCTTTTCTTTCAAACTGTGTCAGCTTCTCAAGAGTTACAGTGTTGAAGGATGCAAATCAGCTAAGTAATGACATCCAGATAATAATAAAAACACATTGATCTTTCTAGCTTTTCTTCTTGATGATTGACTATTCAGTAACACTGCAGCCCATTTGTACATTCAGTAAACTGTGTTATTTACAAAATGAAATGGAAAATTTCTGCCTGGTAAGGCAGAACCGTAATTATTGGCTGTGACCTCTAGCCTACTAAATCACAGAAGGGCCATGACTTCTAACAAGTCCTTAACTGCAGTTTGCAAAATAGTGAAATTCTGGCTATCTGAGAAATCTCACATGGAATTATACAATATGCATCTGCCAATCATCAAAATTTGAATTTCCTGTTGACAGAGATGAGATTCTGACAGCCTGTGATACTTTGATTGTTATCTCCATACGTTTAAAACTAGATGTCCAGCAAAAAAGAGACACAGAAACTGATGGTTTACATTTTTTACCTTATTGCTAACCCCAGTCCAGAGACTGGAAAGTACTTATATGCTCATTGTTACCCAAAACATATATTACTAACAAATCAAGCACTAACATTACATAATATTGGGTCACATTAGCTTGATTAAACTAATAAATACTAGATGATCAGACATGACTCGGTAAAATCTTGGTTTACACACATTTAAAATAGATATTAATATGGAGTCTGTGGGCAGACTAGACTGTATAGCCCTGATTTTAACTTGGGGTAGGAATTGGGCTGTTGAGGGCAACAGCATGTTGAGGGCAATTTGACTCATTTGCATGACCCCAGTCAGTTGCTGCCCAAAACCGGAGTGGGAAGGACCAAACTTTCCTTGTAGGTCTTGGAGAATTACGGATTTTCCCGATCCTACAAGGAAAATAGAAAAAAGGGTTGAAAATCATACCTCTTTGGCTCTCTTCTGAACCCAACACTTCTTCCCAGTAGCTTTACCTGGTGGCGAGGAAACAACTGCTTCTTTGCTCAGGCTAACGTAGCAGTGGGGTGCCAATGATATCATCAGAGGCCAAGCTTCATTTTTAAAGAAGGATCCCGCCAGTCTGTGTCCTTCTAGCTGCTCAAGAGAACAGGTTAAAATGGAAGACTCTCAAAGGGGAAGGGGACTTTGGCAAGTGTCTCAGGTGATTTTAACTGCCTGCCTGCCTTCCACTGGGTGGGCAGAGCTAAAATAACCCCTTGTATTCCTTGATAGTAATGATGCTGCTACTTAAATTTGAATAAAAGAGATTTTCTCCACTCTCATTTTACATAAAGAACTTGGTTAATAAGCTATTGGACTGATCACATCTCCCTAGGCTGATGGCAATAAATCAAGTATATACCACATGAATCAACATTTTTAGAAGCTGCATTGATTCGTTCCCAGAGATACCTTCAATTATGATGTTAGTCAACAGATTTTATTCCCCCGCCACCAAACTCCACCCACCCCCCCCAAACAGAACATAAATGGTGTAAATTACACTTCAGCAATAAATATGCACCATGAAACCTGATAATACACACAAGATACTGTTCACCAGTAGCAAACTGTGAAATTAAAAACAAAAACAGAATTACCTGGAAAAACTCAGCAGGTCTGGCAGCATCGGCGGAGAAGAAAAGAGTTGATGTTTCGAGTCCTCATGACCCTTCGACAGAACTTGCGTTCGAGTCCAAGAAAGAGTTGAAATATTCCCGGTATGAAACAATTGATATCAAGTCACTTTGTCTGATTCCCCCATTCCTCGCTTTCCTTTTGCTTGAACTACATGGCATACGTGCAAACATTTCACTTAACCTTGTTTTCCATCAACTATTAAGCATCTGGTAGCTCTATGTGATACTACTTTTTTTTGCTTTTCAGGGAGAATAACAAATACCTCTGGGTGTTCTGCAAGTTAGTAACTGATTTTGAGCTTCGCGTGAAATTCATGCTCATTTTACATTCTTCGTGGTTGATTATGTCAATATATATCTTCGATAATGCACTACTTTATAAAACACTCCTGAGTACCCATTATGCTAAATGCACCTTGTTATTTCTTTTTAATCAGCTGTGCATTAATACTCGTGTAATAGAGTTGATTTTCCAGGCAACTTTTCTTGCTGGACACAGTGAACTTTATTTACAAGACAGCAGCAGCAACTACATATGTGCATCAAACTCTACAACTAAAGACGAACTCTCCCCTGGAGGTTCCCCATGCTGCTAATCTATTGGTTTACACAGATCATGTGATCTTACAACACCGGATTATTCTTAAAGCTACAGTCCTGCATTTAGCCGAACTATAATTACTACATTCCTCTCCCTTTAACTTTTCCGTACATTTTATATTTACAAGGATACTTATCTCATGACATTACAATATTTACACAGGTCATCTCATTACAAGTTCAGTCTTCCAGGTGGCTTCCTGACCAGTGTAGAACATCGTAGCTCCACAACTTCAGATTCCTTTGCAGGAAGCACGATCTCTGGAACTGCATTAACATCAGGTGCCTCATTATGCACGTGCAGTTCAGTGTCTTCCACTCTGACAGAGACATTGGGCATGTCTGTCCTTGGTTGAGCAACTTCAACAGGAGCCACACAGGTTCAGCAATGGTTACAGGTGGAACATCATTTTCTTGGGGTATCTCCCTTCTCAAATGATCCACATGCTAATGGGTGTTCCGGCCCTCCACTTCCAAGTGGTATGACAATGGTCCCGTCACAGAGTTTCATTTTGATCCTCCACTGAAATTCCTTACATATACTGCTTCTCCAGCAGTAAAATGTCGTCCACCACTATGCAAATCATGAGTCACCTTTTTGGTTCCCTTGACTTTTCTCCAACTTCCCCTCCAAATTGGGAAGTGTCAGACTTAGTCTTGTTCAAAGATGGTGCCTCGTCGGTAACTTTGCATCCTCTTCCTATGTGTCATCTTCTTTTTACCACAGAATTTAGTCTCGGTCTTCTTTTTGTCTTCACTGCTGGCCAGACTTCTCTCATGTGAAATCTCAACTTATCTTAGTTCAGTAGTTGAGCTGCCATGACTTCATGATCCACTTGCATCTTGGAAAGCTCTATGACTTTTGTTTTCAATGCCTCTTCAGCTGATTCTTCAGCTCTTCTGTCTCCTCCTTGTATGTCTTGGCTTCCTCCTGGAACCTTGAACATTGCTGAGTCTTCTCCGCCAACTGGTTCTTCAGTTTGTTCAGAGTGGCATTAAATTCTTCCCGTTTCTCTTCATAATTTTTCAGAGGTACAAGCTTTGACCGGAAGGATCCTTGTAGTGTGTGAAGGTCTTTCCACAGGTTTTCCTCTTCTTTGCGAAGCTCACTCGCTTCATCTTAAATTCTGTAATTCAGCAGAGTCTCCTTTGGTTCTTCTGCTGTTCTTCCTTGTTGTTGTTTAAGACTGTCACGACTTACTAGGGATAGTGCGCTGTAATATTAAGCCCCACTGATCCCCGAGCTGCGACAAATGTGAAAAGTTTGACTAAACCACCAGATTGCCCCAATTCTACCTAACTGTTTAATTTAGGTCAACAGAATATGAGCACCAGGTTTGTAAGCTTCATAAGTAAATAACAGTTTACTGTACAAACCGTAGTTAACCAGTGGTGAAAGAAAGAAGTATGAACTGCTAACCTCTAACACTATAACTCAAACTCTACTCACTTCTTAAATCCCTATACACACACACAAGACACATAAGCTACACAAAAGATGGATTTTAAGGGTGGGATAAAACAGTTCAATAGCACCAATCTGGAGTACAGGATTCGATGGGTTGATTTTGATTGATGTCTTCCAAATTCCTTTCAGTTCCTGTTGATGACACGAGGTGGTCTTCCTGCACTCTCAATATTTAGTTCACTGGTTGAGAACTTACTTTTCAAAGTCTCTAACAGTAGTTTTCTTCTTTTCTTTTTTACAGGGGTTTCCTCAGAGAGAGAATAGGTTATAGAGATATGAGGGAGAAAAGATTTTAGATGTTTCCTCATTGCAGACTAGGAGCTTTTTGTTGCCCTGCTCTTCACACAAAACCTTGCTCACATGGTCAGGAGCCAATTAAAATGCTGTTGTCAGGCGGCTCCCTTCATCCAGGGCTCCTTTCCGGCACAATCCTGTCTTTCATTTTTTAAAAATTCATTCATGGGATGTGGAGTTCACTGGTTGGGCCAGCATTTATTACCCATCCCTAGTTACCCTTGAGACGGTGGTGGTGAGCTGCCGTCTTGAATCGCTGCAGTCCATGTAATATAGGTACACCCACAGTGCTTTTAGGAAGGGAGTTCTGGATTTTGACCCAGCAACAATGAAGGAATAGTGATTTATTTCCAAGTCAGGGTGGTGAGTGACTTGGAGAGGAATTTCCAGGTGGTGGTGTTTCCATCTATCTGTTCTCTTGTCCTTCTAGACAGTAGTGGTCGTGGGTTTAGAAGGTGATGTCGCAGGAGGCTTGGTGAATTCCTACAGTGCACACACTGCTGCTACTGTGCGTTGGTGGTGGAGGGAGTGAATGTTTGTGGATGTGGTGCCAATCAAGCAGGCTGCTTTGTCCTGGATGGTGACAAGCTTCTTGAGTCTTGTGGGAGCTGCACTCATCCAAGCAAGTGGGGAGTATTCCATCACACTCCTGACTTGTGCCTTGTAGATTGTGGACAGGCTTTGGGAAGTCAGGAGGTGAGTTACTCGTCGCAGGATTCCCAGCCTCTGACCTGCTCTTGTAGCCACAGTATTTATATGGCTAGTCCAGTTCAGTTTCTGTTCAATGGTAACCCCCCCAAGATGTTGATAGTGGGCGGTTCAGTGATAGTTATGCCACTGAACATCAAGGAACGATGGTTATATTCTCTCTTGTTGGAGATGGTTGTTACCTGGCACTTGAGAGCCCAAGCCTGGATATTGTCCAGGTCTTGCTGCATTTAATGGCACATTGTTCCAGGAATGCAACAATGTATATATCCCTCACAATGTTTCAGTGGACATCTTTCAACTGCAACCATTGTAATTCTAATTCTACATCCAACAGAATATAAAAAGATATATTTCTCACAAGAGAGTCTTCATTTATTCAGGTTGTTGAATGGCTATACACTCCTTTTTCATCCAGTTGCAGTCCTTGGGCTCCCCAAGCTCTTTCTGAAGTACTTGCCTTGTTCCTTTCCCATTTCAGGAACTCTTCCAGCTTCCTTTTGAAATCTCATTGGTCAGTCAGGGTTAAGTTCCCTGAACCAATTTCAACCTAGAAGGCTTGGTCCTCTACCTTCTAATGCCATCGCTGGTAGCTGCTGCCGATTGGTGTCTATAATGAACAGTTAGTCTGGTGATACCTTTTACCTGGATTTCTTCGCTTGTGTTCATTTTCAACTTGGCACATGTTTGTTCCAAATTTAATTGTTGATCACCTTTATTTAAATATCTGAAAGTGTGTTCTTCTATTACAGTAGTAGGAGCACCCATGTCGACTTCCATTTTTAAGGGTAAACCATCCACTTGCACTGTAAGTGCTCTGTCTTCCCAACTTTCATGTTGAATAATGAATAAATGTCAGAATTGGTTGTTTCTGGTTCTTCTACACTATATATTTCATTGGACTTCGTTTGTTGCCTGGAAGCCTGTTTAAATCTCATTTTGCAATGTTTCAATATCTGTCCACTTCTGTGACAAAAATAACACCTTACCTTTTTAAATTGCCAATTGTTAGGAGTATGATTGTTTCCACGTTGATAAAAATTACCTTTCAAATTTGCTGCTAAGCTGTTTGCTCTCAATTTTTGATTAGCAGGGGCTGTTTCCCACTTCGTGGCGAAGTCCCAGTTTTTTGCACCACTTTCAGCTGACTGTTCCCGCCCAACTAGGAAAACAGCACAATTTTGCACACCTTGAATTGCTTGTGAATCCCTTACAGTACTTTCCATCGCAAGCACTATTTCTAACACTTTGTTAAAATCAAAATCCATTTCAGCCAGCAATCTTCATTAAATAGCATCCTCCTGCACATCACATATCAGATGATCCCTGAGCATGTCATTCAGGGTTTCACCGAAATCACAATATTCCATTAGTTGTTTTGGTTTCGCCACGTAGGTAGCAATGGTCTCCCCCGGGGCTCCATTCCGTGAATTGAGCCTGAACCTCTGTATTGTGACTGTGGGCTTTGGTTGGAAATGTCCCTTAATGATGTCTACTAATTCACTGAAATTCTTCAAATCTAGGGCACTCGAGGCCATCAAGCTTCGAATTAAACTGTAGGTTTTGCTCCCAAAAATACGCAGGAGAATTGCTCTCCTCTTTCCCTCCCCCAGTATTTTGTTGGCTTGAAAGAAGAACGCAAAACATTCTGTATATTGAGACCAGTCATCTGTGGCTGGTTCAAAGGGATCGATTCTGCCAAACTGTGGCATCTCGGATGAGTATATCTTTTTTTAATGAACTTAGATACTCACAATTACCGGGCAAGGGACAATACCCAACCTGATTTATCCTCATTGGCAGTTTGTTATAGAGTTGATTTTCGAGGCAACTTTTCTTGGTGGACACATTGAACTTTATTTACAAGATAGCAGCAGCAACTACATGTGTACATCAAACCCTAAAACTAAAGAAGAACTCTCCCCTAAAGGTTCCCTGCACTGCTAACCCATTGGTTTACACAGATCATGTGATCTTACAACATAGGATTATTCTTAAAGTCCGACGTTTATCCAAGTTATAATTCCTACAACTCAGTAACTTGTGATGAATACATCATAATCATAAAATCATGCATCAAAGAATGAACTAACTTAGGATTGACCACAATGTGGCCCCCAAGACATTCAACACTGGAAAGTAAACAAGACTGTTCTGTAAACTCCATTGTATCTGGTTTAACAATTAACAAATATGTGACAAGGCATGTCATTTTTGCATTCGAATAATATCTGCAAATAAATTTCATTGTACGATCTGAAGTGCATGATTTGCATATTTCAGTACATCACAGGTAATCAATTTTGTCATATTATTCCCCATAAAAACTGTAAGTTCTATCATTAATAAAACACCGACTTAACCTTTCCCCTGATGTAATCACATATATGAGTTTATATAAAATGTCTTTAGGAAGGTATTAACCCTTGCACAAGCTTGTAGTGCCAGTCTGTATTGTGCAACTATTATTTTTGTAGCCCGTTTGTCATTCTGCAAACAGTAACAATGAATCTAATGTAAACTTTAACAAACTAATGTAAACAAAACCTTAGGCATTTGATGAAAAGTGAACATGAAAGACAATTTTACAGCTGTTTAAAACTAAACACCAAATTAAGAGGTTGTCAATAAGCAGGAAGGGCCAACAAAGCAGTTCAATCCATTAATAACATACCCTCTACAAGCAATACAACTAATTAATTCCAAATTCAAATGGGTAACAAACAGTCGAATGTCTTCTGTTTTAAAATGTAATATAATTTAGAAAACGATTCTGGAGAACACATGCCACCATGTTGACTACTGAATGTTGCAAAAGAAATAGTCAATGCGCAAAATATTTTCTTTATAGCATAAAATGAAAAGATATTTAAAATTGTTTAACACTCCAAGGACATTGGAACATTTGTTACAATTTCCATTTTACTCAGAAAATGCTCAGAATGAAAGAATTTAGTTGTGGTGCTCTGATTAGCCATCATACCATCAGTTTTTAGAATACTATAGAATGTTATTATTAGCGGTTATGCAAAACTGTGCACGCATCTTGGAAACCACAAAGGAAAAGTAGTAGTCAAATGGTTATTGTAGCTTTTGTAACTTTATAAATGGTTTTATGTGAAAAACTGAGGAACTGGACACATCTAGGATGCTTTAAGTTTCAACTAAGATTGTTAAAGAGCTGAGACATAATAAAAATTACCTTCACTGATACCAGCTTAATGCATCCCAATTGTTCAGCTGATTAGATAATGTTTTAATGTAACTGTACTCAAGTTAATCTTTATTAATAGAATCGTAGAACAGATATGGGACAGGAGGCAGCCATCTGGCCCATCCTGTCCATGCCGGTTCGCTGGAAGGATAACTCACATAGTCCCACTCCCCTGCCTTCTCCCCCATCAGTCCTGTAAATTTTGTCACTTCAGATAATTATTCAATTCTCTTTTGGAGGCCTCAACTGAATCTGCCTTCACCGCACTATCTGGCGCAGGATTCAAGATCCTGTAAGTACTCATAAAAACAAAAAAACTGCGGATGCTGGAAATCCAAAACAAAAACAAAAACAGAATTACCTGGAAAAACTCAGCAGGTCTGGCAGCATCAGCGGAGAAGAAAAGAGTTGACGTTTCAAGTCCTCATGACCCTTCGACAGAACTTGAGTTCGAGTCCAAGAAAGAGTTGAAATATAAGCTGGTTTAAGGTGTGTGTGTGGGGGGCGGAGAGAGAGAGAGAGAGAGAGAGAGAAGTGGAGTGGGGATGTGGTTGTAGGGACAAACAAGCAGTGATAGAAGCAGATCATCAAAAGATGTCAACAACAATAGTACAAAAGAACACATAGGTATTAAAGTTAAATTGGTGATATTATCTAAATGAATGTGCTAATTAAGAATGGATGGTAGGGCACTCAAGGTATAGCTCTAGTGGGGGTGGGGAGAGCATAAAAGATTTAAAAAATTTTTTTTTAAATTAAAAAAATTTTTTTTTTTAAATAATGGAAATAGGTGGGAAAAGGAAAATCTATATAATTTATTGGAAAAAAAAGGAAGGGGGAAACAGAAAGGGGGTGGGGATGGGGGAGGAAGCTCACGACCTAAAGTTGTTGAATTCAATATTCAGTCCGGAAGGCTGTAAAGTGCGTAGTCGGAAGATGAGGTGTTATTCCTCCAGTGTGCATTGGGCTTCACTGGAACAATGCAGCAAGCCAAGGACAGACATGTGGGCAAGAGAGCAGGGTGGAGTGTTAAAATAGCAAGCGACAGGGAGGTTTGGGTCATTCTTGCGGACAGACCACAGGTGTTCTGCAAAGCGCTCGCCCAGTTTACGTTTGGTCTCTCCAATGTAGAGGAGACCACATTGGGAGCAACGAATGCAGTAGACTAAGTTGGGGGAAATGCAAGTGAAATGCTGCTTCACTTGAAAGGAGTGTTTGGGTCCTTGGACGGTGAGGAGAGAGGAAGTGAAGGGGCAGGTGTTGCATCTTTTGCGTGGGCATGGGGTGGTGCCATAGGAGGGGGTTGAGGAGTAGGGGGTGATGGAGGAGTGGACCAGGGTGTCCCGGAGGGAGCGATCCCTACGGAATGCCGATAGGGGGGGTGAAGGGAAGATGTGTTTGGTGGTGGCATCATGCTGGAGTTGGCGGAAATGGCGGAGGATGATCCTTTGAATGCGGAGGCTGGTGGGACGATAAGTGAGGACAAGGGGGACCCTATCATGTTTCTGGGAGGGAGGATGCGCGGGAGATGGGCCGGACACGGTTGAGGGCCCTGTCAACGACCGTGGGTGGAAAACCTCGGTTAAGGAAGAAGGAGGACATGTCAGAGGAACTGTTTTTGAAGGTAGCATCATCGGAACAGATGCGACGGAGGCGAAGGAACTGAGAGAATGGGATGGAGTCCTTACAGGAAGCGGGGTGTGAGGAGCTGTAGTCGAGATAGCTGTGGGAGTCAGTAGGTTTGTAATGGATATTGGTGGACAGTCTATCACCAGAGATTGAGACAGAGAGGTCAAGGAAGGGAAGGGAAGTGTCAGAGATGGACCACGTGAAAATGATGGAGAGGTGGAGATTGGAAGCAAAATTAATAAATTTTTCCAAGTCCCGACGAGAGAATGAAGCGGCACCGAAGTAATCATCGATGTACCAGAGAAAGAGTTGTGGAAGGGGGCCGGAGTAGGACTGGAACAAGGAATGTTCCACATACCCCATAAAGAGACAGGCATAGCTGGGGCCCATGCGGGTACCCATAGCCACACCTTTTATTTGGAGGAAGTGAGAGGAGTTGAAGGAGAAATTGTTCAGCGTGAGAACAAGTTCAGCCAGATGGAGGAGAGTAGTGGTGGATGGGGATTGTTCGGGCCTCTGTTCTAGAAAGAAGCTAAGGGCCCTCAGACCATCCTGGTGGGGGATGGAGGTGTAGAGGGATTGGACGTCCATGGTGAAGAGGAAGCGGTTGGGGCCAGGGAACTGGAAATTGTTGATGTGACGTAAGGTGTCAGAGGAATCACGGATGTAGGTGGGAAGGGACTGGACAAGGGGAGAGAGAAGGGAGTCAAGAAAACGAGAAATGAGTTCTGTGGGGCAAGAGCAAGCTGAGACGATCAGTCTACCGGGGCAGTTCTGTTTGTGGATTTTGGGTAGGAGATAGAAGCGGGCCGTCTGAGGTTGGGTGACTATCAGGTTGGAAGCTGTGGGAGGGAGATCCCCAGAGGAGATGAGGTCAGTGACAGTCCTGGAAACAATGGCTTGATGTTCAGTGGTGGGGTCATGGTCCAGGGAGAGGTAGGAGGAAGTGTCTGCGAGTTGACGCTCAGCCTCCGTGAGGTAGAGGTCAGTGCACCAGACAATAACAGCACCACCCTTGTCAGCGGGTTTGATGACAATGTCAGGGTTGGACCTGAGAGAATGGAGTGCAGTAAGTTCAGAGAGAGACAGGTTAGAATGGGTGAGAGGAACAGAGAAATTGAGATGACTAATGTTGCGCCGACAGTTCTCAATGAAAAGATCAAGAGAAGGTAAGAATCCAGAGGGAGGGGTCCAGGTGGAGGGAGAATATTGGAGATGGGTAAAAGGATCCGTTGAACTGGGAGAGGACTCCTGCCTAAAGAAGTCAGCCCGGAGACGAAGACGGCGGAAGAAGAGTTCAGCATCATGCCGAGCCCGAAATTCATTGAGGTGAGGGCGTAGGGGTATGAAACTAATTCCTTTGCTGAGCACTGAACGCTCAGCATCGGAAAGGGGAAGGTCAGGGGGTATAGTGAATACACGGCTGGGGTTGGGATTGGAAGATGGGGTGGGGACGGAGGGACAGGCAGGGGTGGAGGGTCCTAGATGGGTGTTGGTGTAGATGAGTTGTTGGAGCTTGCGTTCCTTAGCACTTGAGAGAAAGAGAAAAAGTTTCTTGTTGAGGCGTCGGATGAGCCGAAGGATAAAATGAAACTGGGGGCACGCGCAGCTTTGAAAAAGGGTACGGCGGTGCTGCTGGAGGGAGAGGTCGAGTGTGTTCATATGGCGGCGCATGGCACTGAGTGTGGATTTCAGAATGTGACAGGAACAGCAGTCCGAGAAACGTTTTATGTCCCGGAGATACCTGTAATCCTGGGTGGGTTCGAAACATGAGGGGTGGAATTTCAGTTGAAATCCACGTGGGGTAAGTCGGAGATGGAGACAGTCACTGAGAAAGGAGATATGGCTGTGAAAGCGGGTTTTAGTAAACATCTTGTCAAACACAGGAGGGAAATGGAAAGCAAGGAAGGTGAGCAGGGCAAAAGAGAGGAACGGAAATCTTGTCGCAGAAAAGAACAGAACTTCTTCAAGGAGGTAGGCATTTCTTGAAGAGCAGTGGCAGTTAAAATTTTTTAAAAATCTTTTATGCTCTCCCCACCCCCACTAGAGCTATACCTTGAGTGCCCTACCATCAATTCTTAATTAGCACATTCGTTTAGATAATATCACCAACTTTAACTTTAACACCTATGTGTTCTTGTGTACTATTTTTGTTGACATCTTTTGATGATCTGCTTCTATCACTGCTTGTTTGTCCCTACAACCACAACCCCACTCCACTTCTCTGTCTCTCTCTCTCTCTCCGCCCCCCACACACACACCTTAAACCAGCTTATATTTCAACTCTTTCTTGGACTTGAACTCAAGTTCTGTCGAAGGGTCATGAGGACTCGAAACGTCAACTCTTTTCTTCTCCGCCGATGCTGCCAGACCTGCTGAGTTTTTCCTGTAAGTACTCACTCTATAAAAAACTTTTCCTCATCGCACCGTTGCTTCCTTTGCTAATCACCTTAAATCAATGTCCTCGAGCTCTCAACCCAATCTGCCAATAGGAGCAGATTCTGCCCATCTACTCTCCCCAGGTCCCTCATGATTTTGATGATCTCTATCTAATATCCTCTCAATCTTCTCTGAGAAAAACAGCTCCAGCCTCTCTAATCTATCCACACAGCTGAAGTTCCTCATCCCTGGAACCATTCCTTCTAATCACATAAAATTCACAATAGTCTAGAAATTGCTGTTGGGACGTTACTCATAGATAACTTCTGATGGGTGAAAGTTTCTGGGAGTATTTGCTCCTGCTTACTTGTCCACATCATCATGATTTTCAATCTGTGAGTGAAACCGTAAGCACTCTGTTCCACACAATGGGACAGGTCAGGAAAATTGAGCTGCACTAAATTTTGATGTGAATTGCAATTATAAGTTATTTAGCATGTGAAATAGGGTAAAGATGGTGGCGCAGTGGTAATGTCACTGGACTGGTAATCCAAAGACCCAGGCTAATGATCTGTGGTCACATCCCACTATGGAAGCTGGTGGAATTTGAATTCAGTTAGTAAAATCTGGAACATAAAGCTAGTCTTAATAATAGTGACCATGAAACTATCTATTGTTGTAAAAACCCATCTGGTTCATTATTGCCCTTTAGGGAAGGAAATCTTCCATCCTTACCTGGTCTGGCCTACATGTGACCCTTAAATGGCCTAGCAAGCCACTCTGTTCAAGGGCAATTAAGGATAGGCAACAAATGCTGGTCTTGCCAGTGATGCCTGCATCCTATGATGGCATTGGTGAGAATGAATCAGTAAAAAGAGTGAATTCCATTATCTAAAGTTGCTTCAATTTTTAAAAAAAACTACTAGATGAATTTTGAAGCCAATTGATTATCTCATGTGTGCTTGTCAGCAGTTAGAAATGATTAATGCCAATCACATACCTAGGAGAAAGAGATTTCCAATTCTAACATCTGGCAGGCAGAGGGAGAGAAAAAGACACAGATGGAGAGAGAACAGACAGATAGAGACACAAAAAGGGGGAGAGAGGCAGGTTACTTTTTGCTCATTATTATTTACTTAGATAAAAGTTAAATTTTGAAACCAAGAAAAGCTTATTATCTTTTCGCTCAATGAAGAAGGGTTGGGGGTAGGTGGACAGAATTGGTTAAGGGTAAGTGGGTCTTTCAGCTCTCAGCATCTGTACTGAGGAAAGTAAGTGGAACTGTCATGAGAGTCAATAAAAGATTAAGAAAGGTAGTTCAGCACAGAAAAGGGAAAGGGGTGGATACGCAGATTAAGTGAATAGTTTAAAGGAAAAACGTAGAGCTAGTGATGGGAGTTTGAGGTGCTAGGAAGAGGTTGACTAATGTGAAGATCAAGGGGTAGGGAACATGATGACAGCAAGAGGTTTAGGATAAGCATGTATGGTTGCATGTCATGTTTGTCCACAACCTTCACCCTATGTGGAACCTTCAACTATTAAATCATAGAATCGCACAGTACAGGAGGAGGCCCATTTGGCTCCTTGTGCCTGTGCCCACTCTTTCTTTGAGCTAATTATTCCCAGTCCCCTGCTTTTTCCAATTAATTACTCTTTATCCTACCACATCACATCCAATACAAAAGGAGAAATGAAAGGAAAATAAAGACAAAGAGAAACAGAAGGTATCAGAAGGAAAAAAATAAGTAGACTTAAGTTGAAAGGAAGATGACCGAAGCAAGAGGGAAGGACTGAGAGAAATAAAGACAGCAGAGATGGATAAAGAGTGATTATCTTCCCTGTCTTAACAGGTGCAATGCAATAGGAAGTTGAATAGTATTTGTAAAGTAATAATAGTTCTGCAGCTTGCATGCACCTCCTGCATGTGCAACACTGTCTTCCTGTTACATTTTAGTCATTCTACTTTCAACATAATAGACTCATAGACGTTTACAGCACAGAAGGAGGCTATTTTCCCCACCATGTCCGTGCCGGTAAACAAAGATCTGACTACGCTAATCCTATTTTCCAGCATTTGGCACATAGCTCTGGAGGCAATGGCAATGCAAATGAATATCTAAATTCTTAAATGTTATAAGAGTTTCTGACTCAACCACCCTTTCAGGCAGTGAGTTCCAGACTCCCACCATCCTCAACTCTCCTTTTAGCCTTCTACCTCTTACCTTAAATTTATGCCCCCTGGTTATTGATCCCTCTACTAATGGAAAGAAGTGCCTTCCTATCCACCCTATCTATGCCCCTCATAATTTTATACACCTCTATCACGTCCCTCTCAACCTTCGCTGCTCCAAGGAAAACAACCCCAGCCTATCCAATCATTTCTCATAGCTCAGACCATCCAGCCCAGGCAGCATCCTGGTAAACCTCCGCTGCACCCTCTCCAGTGCAATCACTCCCTTCCTATAATGTGGTGACCAGAACTACAAGTAGTTCTAGTTGTGGCCTAACCAGAGTTTTATACAGTTCCAGCATAACCCCCCTGCTCTTGTATTCTATGCCTCAGCTAATAAAGGCATTTTTCCCATATGTCTTCTTAACCACCCTTAGCTACCTGCCCTGCTACCTTCAGGGATCTGTGGATATGCACACCAAAGTCCCTCTGATCATTAGTACTTTCCAGGGTCCTACCATTCATAGTGTTATCCCTTGCCTTGTTAGCCCTCCTCATGTGCATTACCTCACACTTTTCCAAGTTGAATTCCATTTGCCACTGCTCTGCCCACCTGACCAGTCCATTGATTTCCTCCTGCTGTTTACGGCTATCCTCCTCAATATTTACCAACCTACCAATTTTTGTGTCATCCACGAACCTCTTGATCATACAGTCTACATTTAAGCCCATATCATTTATGTACACCACAAACAACAAGGGCACCAGCACCGAGCCCTGCAGAACCCCATTGGGAACAGGTTTCCAGTCACAGACTACAATATAACAGGAAGATAATGTTGCACATGCAGGAGGTGTGTGCAAGCTGCAGAACTATTATTATTTTACAAATACTAATCAACTTCTTATAGCATTGCACCTGTTAAGACAGGGAAGGTAATCGCTCTTTATCCATCTCTGCTGTCTTTATTTCTCTTTACCATTGCCCTCTGCTTCCTGCCTCTCAGCCAATTTTGGATCCAAGGTGCCACTTTGCCTTGAATTCCATGAGCTCTTACTTGACCAGTCTGCCATGAAGGACCTTATCAAAAGCCTTGCTAAAGTCCATGTAGACCACATCAAATGCATTACCCTTATCAACACTCCTGGTTAACTCCTCAAAAAATTTGACCAAATTTGTCAAACATGACCTTCTCTTAACAAATCCATGCTGACTATCCCTGATTAAATCGGTGTCTCTCCAAGTGCAGATATATTCTGTCCCTCAAAATTCTTTCGAGTAACTTCCCCACCACTGAGGTTAGACTGGCTGGCCTGTAATTTCCTAGTCCATCCCTTCCTCCCTTTTTAATAATGGGACAATGTTATCAGTCCTCCAGTCCACTGGCAACTCACCTGTGGCCAGGGAGGATTTGAAAATTACTGCTAGGGCTCCTGATATCTCTGCCCTTGCCTCCCTCATTCGCCTGGGATACATCTCATCCGGGTCTGCGGATTTATCCACTTCGCTAAACCCACTAGTACCTCCTCTCTATGTTAATTTCCGCTACTATTTCATGGTCCTCCACCCTGATGTCTTTACCTGCATTATCCTTTTCCATTTTGAAGATCAACACAAAGTATTCATTGAGGACGGTACCCACATCTTCCACACAGATTACCTCTATGGTCCCTAATTGGCCATACTCTTTCTGTATTTATTCTATGATCAATGCTAAGAGCTTTGCTTGTGCAGTATTAAAAGTATTAAATATCAAATGCACTTTCTGTAAGTGTCACACCTACTCGCTGTAACACTATATTGCTATAAAAAAGTATATCCTTCAACCTATCAATGAAAGTGGCAATCAATATTGCCATGGATTCATATAAGCCTAAACCTTAATCAGAAGAGAATAAAATATTGCCTTGTGATGAGGGGAGAGAAAGGGAACAAAATAATGATAGGAATAAGGATGGAATATTAGAGCAGCATGCACTTTGGTTAAGCCAAGGGATCTGGGAAGAGTGTCTTGCAGTCAGCATCTTGGTGAAGCAGTCTGGGAAGAGTGTCCTGCAGTCAGCATCTCGGTGAAGCAGTCTGGGAAGAGTGTCCTGCAGTCAGTTCTTGTGGAAAATAACAAGAGTGATATCGGGCTCACAACAAATATATACATTGAATACTAATTGTAATATAATTGTACTGAAGCACCTCAGAGTGCAACATGATGTATGTTGATAGTGCAATGGCATTGGAGTTATCTGACTGTCTGTAATGACCATATTGAAATGATTGTAATATTCATTGATAGTACTGAAACACCTCATGATCCATGTGTAAAAGTTGAATCTGATTACACTTTGTGATGACAATTTAGAAATGTTTTGTAATGTTCTTTCAGATATTTTATGAACAAAGTATAGTTTTCAGAAAAAAAATGAGTGACATCACACAGCGTGAGAGAGCGGTGGAGAGATCAGAACCAGTGCGAGTGCGGGGAAGCTTCAAAAAGTGACGTCAGCACAAAGGTGAGAGCTGATTGGTGAGTAATGGGTAAGTGTTTTTCTCCAGTTTAAAATAGATTAAGCGAAGGAAAAGTAAGGGCTCTAGTTTTTATTTAAAGCACATAAATAATTTAACTTTTTTTTACTGTATTTAACTTAAAGTAAGGGTTTTTTTTTCCAACTAGAGGCATGACAGGGCAGCTCAGTCCCGTGTTATGTACCACCTGCAACATGTGGGAAGTCCTAGACATTCCTTGCGCTCTGACCGACCACGTGTGCAGGAAGTGCCACCAGCTGCAGCTACTTGAGCTGCGGGTTTTGGAGCTTGATCGGCAGCTGGAGGCACTGAGGTACATCCGCGAGGCTGAGAGTTTCGTGGATAGCACGCGGTCACCCCATAGCTTATGGAAGTGCAGACAGAGAGGGAATGGGTGACCATCGGTCAGAAGAAAGGTGTCAGGCAGTTAATCAGGAAATCCCGAGGATGCATCTCGTTCGAGAACCATTTTTCTGTGTTGGAAAACTGAGAGAGTGACAGTTCCTCTGGGGAGTGCAGCCACACTCATGGCGCTGTGAGTGGCTCAGCTGCACAGTCAGGGAGGAAAAAGAGGGGAAGAGCAATGTGGTAGGAGACTCGATAGTAAGGGGAACAAACAGGTGTTTCTGTGGCTGTAGACGTGACTCCAGGATAGTATATTGCCTCCCTTGTGCCAGGGTCAAGGATGTCACTGAACAGTTGCAGAGCATTCTAAAGGGGGAGGGCAAACAGACAGAGATCGTGGTACATATTGGGACCAACGACATAAGTAGTAAGAGGGATGAGGTCCTACAAGCAGAATTTAGGGAGCTAGGAAACAGATTAAAAAACACGACCTCAAAGGGTAGTAATCTCTGGATTACTTCCAATGTCATGCACTAGTGAATATAGAAATTGGAGGTTAGTCCAGGTGAATGCGTGGCTGGAAAGATGGTGCAGGAGAGAGGGCTTTATATTTCTGGGACATTGGGACCATTCTTGGGGGCAGTGGGACCAGTACAAGGTGGACGGGTCGCACCTGAACCGGAATGGGACCAACATCCTTGCAGGGAGGTTTGCTAGTGCTGTTGGGGAGGATTTAAACTAATTTGGCAGGGGGGTGGGATCCTGAGAGGAGGTTCAGCAGGGGGAGATTCACAGCCAAAATTAGAAGAGAGACCAAGTGAGTCTGGAAGGCATAGAAATTATAGGCCAGTTCAGGTACAAGGGAGCTTGGTATGGTTGGATGGTATTTATTTTAATGCAAGGAATCTGACGAATAAGGCAGATGAGTTGAGGGCACAAATTAACAGATGGAAGTATGATGCCATTGTTGTCACAGAGAAATGGCTGAGAGAGGAGTAGGATTGGCAGCTCAATATTCTAGGATATATGGTCTTCAGGTGAGACAGTGAAAGAGGTAAAAGAGAAGGGGGTATCGTAATATTGATCAAGGAATCAATTACAGCAGTAAGGAGGGGTGACATATTAGAAGGCTGCTCACATGAAACCATATGGGTAGAACTTAAAAATAAAAAAGGAGCAATCACATTGTTGGGAGTGTACTATAGGCCTCCAAACAGTCAGAGAGAAATAGAAGAGCAGATATATAGGCAAATTTCAGAGAAGTGTAAAAATAATAGGGTCATAATAGTGGGGGATTTCAATTTCCGCAACTAGCTTGTCCTGCTTGCTACCCTTAGTGTCCCCATTAGCACATTCTTTAAATAATATCACCACCATCAACACCCCTTTGTCCTTTTGTCTATGACATCTTTGGCAATCTCTTCCTTGCCTCCACCTATCATTGGCCCCCTATCCAGTTCTACCTGTCCCACCCCCCTCTACCAGCTTATATTTCACATCATTTCTCTATTTCCTTTGTTCTGATGAAGAGTCATATGGACTCGAAACATCAACTGTATTCCTCTCTGCAGATGCTGTCAGACCTGCTGAGTTTTTCAGGTATTTTTGCTTTTATCTTTGTGATGGCCGGGGGTGTCTTTGTGACTGGTTGCCTGAGTCCAGTGGGGTTCCACAGGGTTCGGTGTTGGGTCCCTTGCTGTTTGTGGTATATATAAACGATTTAGACTTAATGTAGGACGGTTGATCAGTAAGTTCGTGGGTGACACGAAAATTGGTGGGGTGGTGGATAGCTTTAGCTTACAGGAGGATATAGACGGGCTGGTCAGATGGGCTGATTAGTGGCAAATGGAATTTAATCTGGATAAATGTGAGTTGATGCACTTGGGCAGGACAAACAAGGCACGGGAATACACGATGAATGGTAGGAACCTGGCAAGTACTGAGGATCTGAAGGTAGCAGGACAGGTAGATAAGGTGGTTAAGAAGGCATATGGGATGCTTGCCTTTATTAGCTGAGCAGGGAGATTATGTTGGAACTGTATAAAATGCTGGTTAGGCCACAGCTAGAGTATTGCGTGCAGTTTTGAAATCCGCATTATAGGAAGGATGTGATTGGACCAGACAGAGTGCAGAGGAGATTTACCAGGATGTTGCCTGGGCTGGAGAGTTTTAGTTTTGAGGAGAGATTGGATAGACTGGGGTTATTTTTCCTGCAGCAGAGGAGATTGAGGGGGGACATGATTGAGGTGTATAAAATTATGAGGGGCATAGATAGGGTAGACAGGAAGGAACTTTTCCCCCCAGTTGGAGGGATCAATAACCAGGGGGCATAGACTTAAGCTAAGGGGCAGGACGTTTAGAGGAGATGTGAGGGAGAATCTTTTCACCCAGAGGGTGGTGGGACTGTGGAACTCACTGCCTTAAAGGGTGGTAGAGACAGATACCCTCAAAACATTTAAGAAGTATTTGGATGGGAAACTTGCGATGCCATGGCTTACAAGGCTATGGGCCTAGTGCTGGAAAATGGGATTAGAATAGTTAGGTACTTGTTTAACCGGCGTAGACTCTTTGGGCCGAAGGGCCTTTTTCTGTGCTGTAGACCTCGATGACTCCATACTGTTTCCCTCACAGGCAGGCATAAAGGATCCAATGGTATTATTTTGAAGGAGGTCAGGGGAATACTTCCTGACTAATGTTTATTTCTCAAATAACATCACTTAAAAATGTTATCTGGCCAATATCACATTGCCATTTGTGGACCTTACATGTGCAAAAGGCTGCCACGTGTCCTAAAGGACAACAGTGGTTACATTTCAAAAGTACTTAATTGGCTAATGTGTTTTGAGACACCCTGAGGTTGTGAATAGTGCTATATAAATGTAATTATTTCTTTTTTCTTTTATATCAGTACTGTTCAGTGTCCAAAAGTATTTAGACTTTTAAAGTCACTGGGGTTTGCTTCGGTGATAAGCTTAAACAGATAAAACAGAAATATCTGTTTGAAACTGTGGATTTAGCACACAACCATGATTTAAATATGGCTACAGGCACTAAAATGACACCAGTAGGTTTAGCACTCAAGTGCTAATTCGAAGCGATTTTCCAGCAGTATATGTAGCCTCCACAGATCAACTTCTATTGAAAGTATGGGGTTTATAAGCGGGCAGGCAGGTGAGCATTGCAGAATGGTTCATGGACCAAGACAGAGGCTTCCCAGAAAAGACACTGTGTATCCTGGTGGTGGAGGAGCTCCAGAGAAGGAGGGATGTTCTGTACCCTCAGATCACAGAGGCAGTTAATGTGGCACATCTGGGCGGAGACTGCCCAGGAGCTGACAGCCAGGAGTCCTGGCCTTGGACCACCACTCCAATACCACAGGAAAGTTAAGAACTTGACATGAGGGGTCAAGGTAAGATCTCATCTCACAAACACACTGCTCAATAACTGCACCATCACCAGTATTATAACATCAACACACTTCATCCACCATCTAACTACTATCATGCCAGTGCAGGCATGAAGATATTACAATTTAATAAAAAACTATACCTCTTTTAAAATGGACGCTGAAGAACTGTAAGGTGGCCGATGAGGGGTCAGCTAACTTTTACAACTTCAACAGCTTAGCAAGCTTTCTGGAAACTTCCAAATTGGATTATAATGTGCAGGGATCTCCCTTGAATGGGCATGCCTAGACAGGACTCTTCTGTGGAATTTCACACCTACTGTTATCTAGGCTTACTCCAAAACACAGGGACAATAATCTCCTAGACTCTCTGATTCCGAGTCTGCTATGTGACAAAGGAGGGTCATCGAGACTGAGCATCCACAATGAAGTGCTATGACCACTATCTACCTTCTGCTGTATATCAATGACTTTTGACCATGTGACTGAAACCCCTTCTTCACTATCAAAGACCATCATTTGCCTTCCATGATGCATCACTGGAATTCATCATGTGATCAAAACTGCTCTGTGATTTTGAAATCATTTTATGTGAGAGAGACCATGCGGTCTGTAGAACACCAGCAACATCACAACTGCAAAAGAAAGACTGTAACCTCTTGCTTTTTCCACACCTGTGAGGCTTAAAGTCTTATACAAGCCTCCCCCAATATGTTTGGAACAGCTCAGAGTTCGCCTGTAAGAAATTGGACCTCAGGTTACACCAGCCAACAGGACCTGTCCACACAACCTGCTGAACAGTTTTAACTTCAAAGGTACCCTGCATCTCATCTGGTTTGACCCCAGCCATCTGAACATACCTGAACTTCAATTCTAGAGTGGAAAAAGCGCCCTCCTACATTAGATTCTCAAAGACATGAGAACTGCTAACTATTCGTTTGGTTTTAAAATTTGCAGAAGTGCACCTTCTGTCTTTAATTGCATCTGTCTTGAACATGTGTTGTGTGATTGGCATAGAGATAGAGCTTTGCCAGGTGAGTGTGTGAATAAATAATACTTTGTTTAAATCTATGAAAGTCTGCTGGTGACTTAAAATTGACTGCACCCTAAAGGGGAGATTTGGGAACACCAATCAGCCTTATCAAAATTAAACTACAATGATCATGGACAGAGGGGAAAGGGAATTGAAGGTTTCAGTTTATCTTTCTCCCCTGTCCGTAACACTATACACTGACATTCACACACCTCATGTTATTGCATCCTTCACAGGTGCCATGCTGAGAAGGCATGAAGAAAAAATAATATTAAAAATTTGTTCCTCTTCCATGTTCTCTTGTTTATTTTTTTAATGGACAATTGCTGGGCTGTTAAAATAGCTGCAGCTGGTCACATGCTGGTATTTCTAGAAGATTCTGAGCAGCTCCAATAGACAAAGGCGAACTCATTAACCTCCTGGGATACGACAACCCTTCGCATTGTATGAACATTCCAGCCAAGTCAACATAAAGGACTAGTAGACAAGACAACTGCACCAGCCAGATTTGGACAAAGGCAGAGTTATTGTGACTCCTCATCTTCAATGTAATGCGAATGGTTCCACAATTACCTGCTCAAAATACATTGGGGTGTTCACAAGGGCCCTGAAAATACATTGTTAATTGCTCGACCTGAAACCACCGTCACATGGCCAAGACTTGAACTGTTTAAATTGCTTTAATTAAACAGCTTTTGGATTCCACCTTCAGTTGCGGTTGATGCTCAGGAGAGAAAACCAGACATCAGGCTAGCAGCCTGTCTCTGACCTCCACCTCTCTCAAAGTCAGATCTCCAGAGAAAATTCTGTATTTTGCCTACAGAGTAAACTAATTCCCAGAGTACAAGAATATTTTGCTGCATCTTCAACCTATAACTGAGTTCCTAGCACCAAGACCAGGAATTTTGCCAGACAAAGCTACCTGAAAAAACCTTCGTTGGACAGTGTCTTACTGGATTCTGCTCACGTGAATTAATGCCAATACGTTTTGATTTTTCTTAAGTAACTCATAATTTGTAACTTCTTTCACTTTCTTTCTCTGCCCTGTATGCTTGTGAGTGCGAACGTGTGGCGCGATCGATCCCTTGGGTTTTGAATGTGTTAATAAATCCTAGTTTTGTTTCACCTTAAAGAATTTAAGGTGGGGTTATTTATAATATTGGATTTAGAGAAACACATGCCTGCCCATTTCAACAAGGGAAAGGATACTAAGGGAAACAAATGAAATTAGAAATTCAAGCTATTACTATCACTGTCACGGGCAAAAGAGGGCAACTGTAATACTAATTCAATCTACTTCACACTTGTGTCTATGACACAGGCATTACTTACACTTGCTATAATCCCAACTGATGTTACGACTGGACAAGTCAGATCCCAGGGTGGAACCTGGCTTGATAGATCCTAACCTTTATTTTTTGTTTAGAAATATGGAATGAAATGTAGCTACTAAACAGTCACAAGAGTCAGCTGATAAACTTTAAAAAAAAAATCTGTTAAACAAGAAAAGATGAACTATATTACAATATTTCTGCACCCACAATTATACCTTCACATATATATCTATATATATATATACAGATTCGTAAGGATAACACAAATTTCAAAAGCTATTTTATACTCTGTGTATATTAAGTACACGGTCCATGTAAACTAATAGGTGACCTGTAGTCAGATACACCACACTCTGAAACCAAGTGACAGATGCCAGTCCAAACAGATGCTATGGATCTCCCATCAACTTCCTCCAGATGTTTGTCACACCATGAGCCAACAGTTCCCACTGAACTCCATCTTTCACACAAGGGTTTCTAATCTCCACTCTTGGAGAACTTGCTTTGGAATCCTCTCCCAAACGACACTTTCTCTCAGATGCCTTCCACAAGGATCCACCCTCTGGGGTTTTGATCTCTCCTTCCAACATTTCTTTCCCCTGGATCACCACGTGCATTCAAGCTTTGCCTTCCACGCACTCTCACTCAGATACTCAGCTATGCCAACAGAACACCACTGTTTCCCTTGTAATGAGTCACCAATATTTGACTGGCTCCTCGATCTTCTGGCTTCTCACAAACCTATTATGCTTTAAGTCTGTGCCCTGCAGCTTTCTCTTTTTAAAATTGGAGCCTTCATCTGCTCTTCACTCTTAACTTTACTTAACAGGACCTTTTCCAGATTCCTGTTACTTTCCTTTGACTAGAAGATCTTCTTGGGACCTCTCTTTTCTATCCCACTCCTTGGTTTTTGGATCTTTCTGTTCTTTTGAGAAATCTGCTCTCTACTGTGTCCAGCTTCTCCTGGCTCCTGGTTTCTAACTGAACTAAAAAAACTACTTTTCTGTATCTCTTTCTCTGTGAGTCTCCCTTTACCAGGCAACAGCCCAGTTTTTCTACTTTTGTGTTAACTTCCCTAAACCACTTCAAGAGTCATAAAACGTCAATAAAGTGCAGGTACACAACCAAAGTCTTCAGACTTGCAGGCCACTTTTAATATGAAACTAGACCCAGGTTCCACGCTTTTAACCCACAAATAAAACATATAACTTACTTAAAATTAAAGCTAAAACTTAAACTTAAAGCTATAGCTTATTCCCAATACCCACAAATACAACTTACTTAAGCTATATCTACTTCCTAACACACTTCACATCTAAAACAACTTATACTTATATAGCACATTTAGCATAATGAAACTCCCCAAGGTATTTCACAGGAGCATTATAAAATTAAGTAAGTGGGATGTAGGGAGGGAATCCCAGAGCATGTGGCATAGTCAAATGAAGGAGTGGCCTTCACTGGTGGGGCAATTAAAATTGTGGATGCATAGGAGCCCAAAATTAGAGGAACACAGATATCTTGGAGCGTTGTAGGGCTGGAGGAGATTACAGAGATAGGGAAGGGCAAGGCCATTGGAGGATTTGAAAACAAAAATGAAAATTTGAAAATCAAGATGGTGCTTGACTGGGAGCCAATGTAGCTCAGTGAGCACAGGGGTAAAAGGGGAATGGGACTTCTGGGAGTTAAAACATGGTCAGCAGAGTTATAGATGCCCTCAAGTTTATGGAGGGTAGAATGTAGGAGGCCAGCTAGGAATGCATTGGTTTAGTCAAGGTTAGAGGTAACAAAGGCACCAATTATGGTTTCAGCAGCCAATGAGCTCAGATAGGGGCCAAGTCAGGCAAGGTTATGGTGTTGGAAATAGGTGGTCTGAGTGATGGCATGAATATGGGATTGGAAGCTTATCTCTGGATCAGATGTGACACTAAGATTGCAAATAGATTGGTTTAATCTCAGACTGTGGCAGGGAGAGGGATGGAGTCAGTAATTAGGGAATGAGCTTGAAGTGGAGATCAAAACAACATCTTCAGTGTTTCCAGTATTTAATTTGAGAACATTTCTTTTCACCCAGTAATGAATATCAGTTAAGTAATCTGATGATTCAGCAACAGTGGAGGAGTCGAAGTTGGTAATGGAGAGCTGGGTATCATCAATAAACATGTGAAAACTAACGCTGTGCCTTTGGATAATGTCACTGAGGAGCAGCATGTAGATTCTGTCACAATTGCTGTAGAGGCCAAATGAAAGGATAATACAACAAGATTTCAAATTTTAAGACTTTAATTGGAACAAATTAAAACCAACATTGCTTATTTTGTGTGCAACTTATACTCTTAAGGTACTGAAAAGTTTCCCTATTTAACTTTTAAAATAAGTTATACTGTACACTGTCACTTAGGTATTCTCCTGGAACTTATCCAAAGCTATTCTCAGTTTCCGATGGCTTGTTTCTGTTTTCCTTTCCCAGCCGGGTAACTTCTAAATCCAGAACGGACTTTCACTGATGGTTACACTAGAGATTCCTTCCCTCTAGCCTAAGTTAGGCGAATCTTGCAATTTCCTTTAAATCCACACAAGCTCAGTCTCTTCAACTTGTGCTCTGAGTGGTGAACAGACTCAGCATTTTCTTTGCTTTAGGTGCAAGATAGGCTGCCTCTATTTTTTGTTCTATACCTCTCAGATGGCTGCAGACGGACTTGTGTATGAATGTTTCAGGGATACCTTAGAAACCTTGTAACCCAATACTACAATATGGCTTTCTATGAAATTTTCTATTCCCAAATCTCAGCTCCGTGGCAATGTGAATCACATGGGCCTTGTATCCAGGCAGAGATGCTAATTAGCTATCTTCTAAATCTCCATCTCCATTCTATCTTTGAATGAAAAAAAGTTTGAAGTATAACAACTCACTGTGAAACTTGGAGACTAACAGTCTGCCCACAGTCAGGACAAATGCACTTGCCACTGTCTACAGGTGTGAACATCTGGCACCTCCTTCCCAATAAATCAACCTGTGCTATTTTACATTTAACAACCAAGCCACCCAGGCTTGTTGACAGTCAGAATTTAGAGCAGGTCACACGGCCCCTTCCATTTCATGTTAAATTGAAGAGGCAGTCCCAAAATATAGCAATCTTATAAATTTCATATTTGTAGCGAGAAGAAGGGGCTAAGGATAGATCCTTGGGGGACATCAAAGGTAACAGTGTGGGAGCAGGAAGAGAAGCTATTGCAAGTGATTCACCAGCCATGATTAGATAGAAAAGAATGGAATCAGATGAAAACAGCCTCCCCAGCTGGATGACAATGGAGAGGCATTGGAGAAGGATGGTGTAGTCAAGACTTTAAAAGGCTGCAGAGAGGTCATGCAGCACCTAGAGGGTCCTTTTGCCACCTTTGCAACTTGATGCAGAGCTTGAACCCTATCCTCTCCAGGGAGAAAATGGCCAATTCCAGCCAGCCACCTTTGGAGCCTGCGTCTGATAACTGAAGTCAAAGTTTACAGTATTGTTGTTCCACAGAATCTGCAATTACTAAGTGTTGTAATGGAAACCTAAACAGCATCGATTGTACAACCTGCACCTTCCGGGAATGGAAAAGCTCTGCAATGCAAACTCTGACAGATGCCATGATGGAACAGTTAAAAGAAGCTTGCATAGTGTCCCCAACACCCAGCGATCACACCTCCAGCTAACCACTGGGTTAAATAAACAAAGGCCCTGGGATAGTGGCATGACAATGGATGGCAGCATTCTTGCTCTTTTCCCAAAACTCTACCACTGTCTTTGTAGTTGCCTGTCATCATAGCAGCCCAGACAGCTAAAGCCTGTGCTGAGTTCATATAGTCTAAGGCGGAACAATCACAACCTAGTGTCATAAGGGTAGTGCAGGAGGACATGTGAATGGCCCTCTTTGGAATCTCAGCACCCATCCGCCTCATCTGCTGCTGCCACTAACATTGCACTTTGTAGAAGCACCAAAGTAGGCAAGAACACTTATAGAAAAGCCACTAAAGGTAAGCACCATGATGAATAGTGTTAACATTTTTTAATAGTATCATGTTTCCATTGTTTGCTTTTGCGACAGATAAAGATTGATAATGGCAATGGAGTGGTGATGGAATTTTTTTTGTTATTGTCTTCATGGGTAAGGGTGTGAAAGGATTCATGCAGATGATGGACTCATCTGATGGATCCAAGGTTGTGCAAGGTAAACCATAAGAACATAAGGAATAGGAGCAGGAGTAGACCATTCGACCCCACAAGCCTGCCCCAACATTCAATAAGCTCACGGCTGATCTGTCCCAGGCCTCAACTCTTCTTTCGTGCCAGCTCCTCATAGATTTCATCTCCCTGATATTTCAAATATCTATCTACCTCCTCTTTAAATACTGTCAGTGATCTAGCCTCCACAACTGTCTGGGGTAGAGAATCCCAGAAGTGCACTACACTCTGAGAAAAGAAATTCCTTTGCATCTCAAACTGAATGTCCCCTTATTCTGTAAATATGCCTCCTAGTTCAAGGTTCCCCCACTAGTGGAAACATCTTCTCAACCTCTACCCTGTCAAGCTCCTCAGAATCTTGTATGTTTCAATAAGATCACCCCTCACTTGTCTAAACTCTAATGAATAAAGGCCTAACCTGTTTAGCTGTTCTTTATAAGTCAGCCCCTTCATCCCAGGAATCAGCCTAGTGAATCTCTTTTGAGCTGCTTCCAATAGACAGTACTCCAGTTGTGGCCTCGCCAACACCCTGTACAGTTGCAACAAGTCTTCCCTATTTTTAATCTCCAACCCCCGAGCAATTTAGGCCAAAATTTCATTTGCCTTCTTAATCACTTGCTTGCTAAAAGTTAGCATGCTTTTTGTGTTTCATGCACATGATCACCCAGATCCCTCTGTGCTGCACTTTTTTGGAGTTTCTCTGTATTTAAATAATAGTCTGCCTTTTGATTCTTCCTACCAAAGTCCATGACCTCACACTTTCCTACATTAAACTCCTTCTGTCAAGTTTCTGCCCACTGACTCAACCTATCTACATTGCCTTGCAGATTCCTTATGTGCTCATCACAACATGCCCTCCCAACTATTTTTCTATCATTAGCAAATTTGGATACATTACACTCTGCCCCTCCTCCAAGTCATTAGTCTCAACTGTAAATAATTGAGGCTCTAGGGCTGATTCTTGTGGAACTCCACTACTTACGTCCTTCCTTCTGAAAAAGACCCATTAATCCCGACTGTGTCTTCTGTGTGTTAACCAATCCTCAATCCATGCTAATACATTACCTCCAATACCATGAATTCTTATCTAGTGCAATAACCTTTTATGTGACACCTTATCGAATGCCTTCTGGAAATCCAAATACACTACATCCACCCTTTATCAACTTAGTTTGTTATATCCTCAAAGAACTCTAGCAAATTTGTCAAACATGATTTCTCTTTCACAAAACCATGTTGACTGATTGAGTTAAGCTTTTCTAAATGTCCTATTTCTTCCTTAACAATGGTCTCTGGCATTTTCCCAATGACAGATGTTAGGCTGACTGGCCTATAGTTTCCTGCTTTTTATCTCCCTCCTTTCTTGAACTGGGGATCACATTAGCGGTTTTCCAATCATCTGGGACCCTCCCGGAATCCAGTCAGTTCTGGAATATTTCGACCAATGCCTCCACAATTTCTGCAGCCACTTCTTTTAAATCCCTTGGATACAGGCCTTCAGGTCCTGGCAACTTGTCTGCCTTTAGTCCCACTGGTTTGTCAAATTCTTTGTCCCTCGTGATAAAGGCTGTTACAAGATCATTGCTCCCATCAGCTCCTTGCTTATCTGATGTTTTTGGGATGTTTATAGTGTCCTGCACCATGAAGACCGATGCAAAATATTGGTTTAAATTATCTGCCATTTCTCTGTTCCCCATTATCAATTCTCCGGTCGCAACCTCCAGGGGTCCCACACTCACTTTAGCCACTCTCTTTCTTTTTATACACCTGTAGAAGCTTTTGCTGTTTGTTTTTATATTTCTTGCCAATTTACTTTCATAATCAATTTTCTCCCTCTTGATTAGCTTTTTAGTCATCCGCTATTGGTTCCTAAAAAATTCCCAATCCTCTCGCTGACCACTGGTTTTTGCTGCTTTGTATGCCTTAGTTTTTGATTGGATACTCTCCTTGGCCACCCTTGTTAACCACGGGTGGTTCATTCTTCTCATCGAGTCCTTCTTTTTGACTGGGATAAATGTTTGCTGAGCATTATGACACATCTGCTTGAATGTCTGTCACTGCTCATCCACTGACCTTCCCCTTAATTTATTTTCCCAGCCCACTTTAGACAATTCTTTCTTCATACCTCTGTAATTGCCATTATTTAAGTTGGGGGACACTGATTTGAGACCCGAGTTGCTTGCCCTCAAACTGAATTTGAAATTCTACCATGTTGTGATCGCTACCCCCTAGAGGATCCTTAATTATGATATCCCTTATTAATCCCACCTCATTATACAATATTAGATCTAAATTAGCCTGTTCCAAGGTAGTATCTGCAACGTATTGCTCTAAGAAACAATCCCTGATGCACTCTACAAATTCACCTTCCATGTTACCCCTGCCAATCTGATTTGTCCAGTCAATATGCAGATTAAAATCACCCATGACAATTGTAGCACCCTTGTTACACACCTCCGTAATTTCCTGATTCATACTTCGTTCTACAATGAGGCAACTCTTCAGGGGCCTATAGACGATTACCATCCATGACTTCTTCCCCTTGCTATTCCTTATTTTCACCCAAACTGCTTCTACATCATGATCTATTGCACCTATATCACTACTCACCATCACACTGATGCCTTCCTTTATTAAAAAAGCAAACGCACCTCCTTTTCCTTTTTGCTCTATTTTTCCAGAATGTCGAAAACCCTTGAATATTGAGTTCCCAGTCTTGGTCACCCTGCAACCATGTCTCTGTAACAGCTATCAAGTCATATTCAATTATTTCTATTTGTGTCAACTACTCATCTATCTTGTTGCAAATGCTGTATGTATTCAGATAAAGAGCCTTAAGCTTTGACTTTTTACCATTATTACTCATTCTGGTTCTAATTTCTGCTGCACTTTTCTGCTTATATTTTCTGCCCCTTCCAGTCACACTTTGATTATAGCTCACCTCTTCACTACCCTGCACCTCTGCTCTCTCATTTCTTTTTGATTTTATAAACTTCCCTTCAATTGAACCCTTCCCCCCACTAATTAGTTTAAAGTCCCATCTACAACCCTAGTTATACGATTCGCAAGGACACTGGTCCCAGCATGGTTCAAATGAAGCCCGTCCCAATGGAGCAGCTCTCTCCTTCCCCAGTACTGGTGCCAGTGCCCCATGAATCAGAACCCATTTCTCCCACACCAATCTTTGAGCCGTGCATTTACCTCCTGAATCTTATTTACCCTATGCTAAGTTGCACATGGCTCAGGTAGTAATCTGGAGGTTATTACCTTTGTGGTTCTGCTGTTAAATTTAGCCCCGAGCTGCTTGTAGTCCCTCAGCAGAACCTCTTTCCTAATCCTATCTATGTCGTTGGCACCTACTTGGACCACAACAACTGGATTCTTCCCCTCCCACTCCAAGTTCCTCTCAGTCCCAGAAGAAATGTATTTAACCTTGGCACCAGGTAGGCAACAGAGCATTTGGGACTCTGTCTTTGCTGCAGAGAACAATATCTAATCTCCTAACTATGCTATCCCTTATTCCCTTATTACTACACATTTCCTTTTTCTTCCCTCACTCGAATGGCACTCTGTACCACAGTGCTATGGTCAATTCGCTCATTCTCCCTACAGTCTTTGCCTCGTCCACACCAGGAGCAAGAAGCTCATACCTATTCAACAAGGGCACTGGCTGAGGCTCCTCCAAAGCTAAATTCTGCATCCCCATACCTACCTCACTCGCAGTCATACCCTCCTGTCGCTGACCACGGTCCAAATTTGATGTTATTAATCTAAGGGGTGTGACTGTCTCCAGGTAGCTCTCCCCCTCCTTGATGTGTCACAGTGTCCGCAGCTCGGACTCCAGCTGATCAGCTCTGAGCTGAAGTTCCTTGAGCAGTCAACACTTGCAGCAGATGTGGTCACTTTGGATCACACTGGTGTCCACCAGCACCCACAAACTACAGCTGCAACACATCACCTGCCCAGCCATCTTTATTCTATTTAATTAATTAATTCAGATGTTAAATATTTTAAAATTGAATTTCTTAGCTGTACACTTCAGCTGTAATAACATCTGCTGATTTAAACCACTTGGCCAATCAAAAGAGACACGGAAGAGATATCCACCAAATACCTATCTGCTTTCCTTTGGTGCCACACTTCGGTTCTGGCAGGTAGAAACAGGTTGAAGGGGCTCTCTGCTGCTGTTTTTTCTCTCCTGCCACCAATGCCCTTCTCACGCAGGTCCATTCTCCATGTGCTAGGCCTCCCTCACTGCTGCCGGTTTTTATCTCCCGCCACTGCTGCCCTTCTCATGTAGGTCCATTCTCTGTGCGCTCCAGTGCAACAGTGCTCTGGAATCTAATAGTGGAGGATATCTCTGAAAAGTGCTCTTCATGATCAGCATCCTTGCAGGTCCAGGCTATCTACCTGGGTCGCTCTGGTTCTCCAACCTCATCTTCCTCCTCCCCCTTCTCCTCGTGGCTCCTGAGATCAATCCTGTGGTACAATTGCTGGTGGTAAAGTCTGATCTCTCATGATCGTCAGATTGCGGAGCATGCAGCAAGTCACCACAAATCTGCAGACCTTCCTGGCCAAGTACCATAGGGCACCTCCTGACCGTCAGGGTCTTTAGACCTCTGCTTGAGGATCCCAATCGTCTGCTCAGTGATAATTCCTGGTGGCTCTTATGTATGAATGCTCAATTGGTGTCTGGGGGATTCTTGGGAACCATGAGTCACTGCGTCAGAGGGGATCACTTGGCACCTAATAGCCAGCTATGCACAGTGCATTGGGGCTCAAAGACCGGTGGGAGAGACGACTGTCTTGTTATAATCGCACCATGGCAGCTCCCTGGATAGTGGGCATTCACCTGCATGATGCATTGTCAGTGGTCACATATAAGCTGCACATTGAGGGATCCTTTCCTGTTCCTGAACACAAAGTTTAAATGAGGAGCTTACATGACCAGATGTGTACATTCAATAACTCTCTGGACCATGAGGACTACTGGTGAATCCCAATGCTCTCTGCTTCTGGTCTTCTCTCGCAATAGGAAATGACATATAGTCATTCCTTAGAATGTAAAGAGTTGCAGAGACCTCCCTTTTGCAGGAGTGCAGAGTATTGTGGTATGCAACTGATAATGCTTATGTTGCTGAAACAGGTGTTAAGTGATCCTGTGACTTGACTTAGTCCTGACTCTGCAATGAGATCTGAGTCTTCATTGGTAAAGCAGTCTCCTCATACACAGGTCTTGGCTCATGTGAATGTGGAAGTAATGCCCTCTGAAGATCCTGGATGGATTGGACCTCCTTCTGAGAGCCCATCTTGCCCTCCTGAACCCCTCTGCAGCAGAAGCTGTTGCTGCTCTGCTCGGCCTGATTTCATCCTTTCATTCCTCCTCTAAACTAAGAGGGACCCCTGGAAGATGCCCAATCACTTGTTTTCTCTTTTTAAAAAATTCGTTCATGGGATGTGAGCGCCACAGTTAGGGATATTGCCCGTCCGTAACTACCCTTGTTCAAACAGCATTTAAGAGTCAACCACTTTGCTGTGGGTCCAGAGTCAAATGTAGGCCAGACCATGTAAGAACGGCAGATTTCCTTCCCTTAATTAGTGAACCAGATGGTTTTTCTGACAATTGGCAATGATTTTGTGGTCATCATCAGACTTTTAATTCTAGACTTTTATTGAATTCAAATTTCACCATCTGGTGTGGTGGAATTCAATCCCAGGTCCCCAGAGGATTACCCTGAGTCTCTAGAATACTAGTCCAGTGACAATACCACTGCCTCCCCTCTTGATGACTCCCATAAGGTATAGCAGCACACACTTTTCAAATGAGGTCCAGAGAGAATTTTTGGGATAAATGTTGATCAGAGTATTGATGAAGTCTTAACAAAGTGTCCCAGGAAGTCTCCTGATGTATCTTAAATGTCGTCTTCAGTCAATCTTCAACAAGTGAAAAGCAAAAGTTGAGCATGGCTTTAAGTAGCACTCAAAATGCTTAGCAATGACTTGTTTACTCCTGCTCAGCTGGCCCCTGCTAGAAGGAGTCGTTAATTGAAAGGTTACCTATCAAAATGCTATGCAGACCCTTTAAGGATAGCAGGCAATTTAATTGCCAAGTAGCCCCTGACTGGTCCTCTGGGCAGTCACTCAGAGTGTCTGCTTCAACTTCTTTACCAGGAAAGCAGCTAAAGATGGGCTAAACCAACATTATAGCTTAAGATCCCAATCGTAGCCATCACAGAGGCTCTTTATTACCTCAAATATCCAGAAAAATCATCCCCACTATTTTCAGTCAGGGTAATCTGAATGAACTCCTTCAGTAGGTTTATATTCTTCATTTTCTTCTCATCACACTTTTTAAAGCATTTGCTCCCAGAATTCTAGGAATTTCCATTTACAATATGTTTGGAAAAGCTGGGATTCTTTAATTGCCTGGAGTGGTTGTTAATTTCATGATTTTGTTAAAATTGCATAGAATTACATAGAATCTACAGCACAGAAACAAGGCACTTGACCCAAGTGGCTTATGCTCCGTACGAACCACCTCTCACCTTATTTCATTTAACCATATCAGCATATCCTATTTCTTTCTCCCTCATTGGGAATTTGTAATTGTAACTACTGAGAATACTGTTACCCTCTGCAATCTTGACTTTGGAATCATTTATACTGAAAGAGTTTTTGGAAATGAAATGATTCTTTGGAATTCTAGAATTGTTGGAAATTGTCCCTTTGCAATGATGGAAATACTGCGAATTAAGTGTTTCATTCTAATGATGGATTCTTGACCAATGAAAGGATTTTTTGGAATCCAGGTGTTTGATTTCTATCCATATGAATATTTCTGTGAATAGGATTCTTTTGGAAGAATTGAATTGCTGGGGCTTAATGGATATTTTTAATTGCTTTGAAATTAAATATTATTATATATTTTCAAATTGTTTGCACTCTAGGTTTTTCGGCATTGATTGATACTTTGCAATCATTCTGGTTTGTTTAGCACTTTGGTAATACTACAGAATAATTTTGAGGGCTGAGCAATTCTATTCACCCTCCCCTGTCATACAATCAAACTCTGCCTTTGCCTTGGTCCCCTCCAGGTCTCTAACTCAATCCCATCTTTCCCAGTCCCCCACAAAGCGGTATCCTATTTTAGCCACTTCTAGGGTACGATGTTCCAGTAGTAGCTGGGCCTTGATCCAATTATTCCTCAATTAGCTGAGAACTGCTGGTCACCTTGATTCCGAAAAGAAAATTAGACCCAGTCATGCCCATTTCTCTGGCAGAAATGAGAGGAATAGGTACCAAATTTATCTTGCACCCAAGCAATTTGTGAAGTACACCCGACAGGAGACAGAAGGTCAAGGAATGGGGAAGCCAGCCAGGAGGGCATATATGGAGAGGAATTCAGATCAACAGGGGAGTAACAATTGAAAGGTGGACCTTGGAGTTAAGGAAAAGGCAAAGGAATTACGGTCTGCGGCCATCAGAAAAGTTTGAGACTTGAGTCCATAGAGACTCCCAAAGGTATGACTGTCAACTCAAGGGAATGAACAGGATATCAGACTTCAGCTCACAACATCTTTCTGCACCTACCACTTTGAGAGACTTAACAGCCTTTTCTCCTTCCTCCACTTCTCTGTATGCATGGAAACTCACTGCATCATAACGGTCATGATTAGAAGTAGTTTTAGAATTTGACTGTACAGATTTCATATGAAAACCTCAAACACAAGCTGAAACATGAACTTTCAACTTTTCCTGACATAACTTTGAAAGCAAAATTGATACATACTGTATACTAGCTGATGTCCTGCAGCTGGCAATTATAATAGGACAGTCAAATCAGATACAATTGAAGAGCAGTAACATATTCTAAATGGTCACAGCAGTCACCATTGCTTTGTTTAAATTATACTAAGAATCAAAACAATCATTATTCTTATACAAAACTTGCAAGTTCTCAAAAGGATGGTATTATTAAATTTATAGTTGAATAATACTCTAGACTTTAACATTCAAATAAAATATTTTGGTAAAACTAATTATTGTTCATATCTATTTGTTAGAGAAAGGTTGATATTAAATTGGTTTAACCTTTTCTTAAAGCAGAAAGGATTTGCATTTATATAGCTCCTTTCACAACCTCACAGCCAATTAAGTACTTTTGAAGTGTGCTCAAAGTTATACTGAAAGCAAAAGCAACAGTCAATTTGCAGATACAGTAAGACCTCACAAAATGCAACGAAATAAATAACCAGCTAGTCTTTTTTTAATAAGTGATGTTTGTTGAGGGATCAATGTTGGCCACAACACCAGATGAACTCTCTTACTTTTCTTGGAATCTTTTATATTCACCTGATAGAGCAGACAGTGCCTCAGTTTAACATCGCACTCCAAAAATGGAACTGTTCAGAGTGCAGCATTCCCTCAGTACTATACTTACGTTTATCCATCTCTTTGTGTTAATTATAAAGCCTATAAGTTAAACAGATGTTTAGTAAAGATAGATAGCTGCTTCTGCAGTTAACACACAGGGAATTATTTATGTTGCTGCAATGATTAAGGAAGCCATTTTTTACATATTTTCCAGGAAACATTTAGCTGGTTTTGGGGAGATCTTTTACAAATCATTTTCAACCTTCTGTAACTGAAGAGACGCACACCTCATCCAGTTCTCCATGTCAATATATACGCTTGCAACAGGGTAATATCTGACTCAACATTAATCATGCTACAGTAAATTATTCCTACCATATCATTTGTGAGAGTAAGAAGAATATGCACTGTTTTATAAAGAACACATACCATTGTAAGGAAAAATATATTATTCTACTGCAACGGTAAAGTATGTCCCTTTAAGGCAATGAGGTCTAATTGCTATTAACTAAATGCTGAGTGAGATCTATGGTTTAATTTCTGTTGACCTTAAAGTCACAATTCTGGCTTTTTCTTAAGATTTTCGAAAGTAAGTCAGAGACTACAGTACTATTGGTCCTTGTATCAAATTAATGCCTTTATGCCGAATTTCAACCCCAACAGTTTTGGAGGGGTTGTTGGACTAGAAGAGGTTAGAGACAGGGAGGAGTGAGGTCATAAAGGGGTTTAAAATCAAAGATGCAAATTTTTAATTTAAGGATTTGGGTGACTGTAAGCCAATGGAAGTCTATGAGGACATGTGAGTGGAACTTGGGCTAGGGTTTTCTAGTCCCGTCGTGGGTGGGACCCGTCGCAGGCGAGGCGGCACCCCAGCCAGAAGTCCATTGACTTGTGGTCGGACTGGAAGATCCAGGTGGCAGGCGGGTGCATAAAATCCCACCCTTGGTGTATAATAGAATATGACCAGTAGCATTTTAGTTAAGCTGGCGTTTAGAGGGTGAAGGATGGGAAGATGACCACTTTTAGCTAAATATATTGCAGCTCTCCTAAGACTGGAGAGACAAGCAGTCTGAAAACGCAGCGACAGTGGAAGGACAGAGAGAGTTGGCGGACGAGTGGGGTTTATGAAAGCTGTGCCATGCTGGCAAATAATGTTGCCAAGGGACAGCATACAAGATGCGTAAAAGGGGGATAAATCCTTTGGGGACTCTTGAGATAAGAGTGTAGGGAGAGCAGTGTGGAAGACAAGCCATTGCTAGTATTACTTAGGCTATTATTGGACATGCATGAGTGAAATCCAGCAAGGGCCATTCCACTGAGCTGGACAATGGACAAGAGGTATTGGAGGAGGATGATGAGGTCACCTGGATAAAACTTTCAGAGAGGCTGAAAAGATGGTGGAAGGATAATGTACCTTGGGTAATCTCTCTCCCCTTCTTTGCAAATGAAATCACTTCCACATCAGTGACATAAATGGGGTCAGTAGGTTGTGAACAGCACTATGTATACACAGTGTCAACAGAGCACAGTCTTATGATACTATATGAAAAGGGAATACTGATCAAAAGTACCTGTTCCTAGGTTGCCTATAATGAACAATTGTGAAACATAAATCCAGGTAACAAGTGGTGACTAAGAAACTCTAACAAAGTGTTTCTTTTACAGCACTAGGATTATGTGACAATTCAGCAGAATATATTTTCTTTTTAAGGAACACTCAGATATTGGCAAAAGGACAATACAGGTCAACAATAAGCTCATTGAAAACTTTACAGCTATTCAGATGTGCTTACATTCAGACCTTTCAGTCTGCATATGTCAGGGGTGGAACTGCATCATTTTCAGCTCTCTTGCCAAAATATCTGTAACTCTGTGCCAAAACTAACAGAACCACTTGGAACAGTTCAAGAACCTTATCGTTCCTAAATACCCAATGTTGTGTGCCGTGTCTCAAATTCACACAGGATAAAATGCTCCATTATATTGATTTCAATAAAACAGGAATGTAATGCAAGTCAAGATCATGCAAAGTCAAAATATTATTATATAAACACAACTAGACTGCAACAGACCTTGTTGAAAAATGGGATGGTGAAAGGCAGGGAGAGGAAGTTTTTCTGTTGTCCAAGGTTCAGAGAAATAGGCCTGAAGCCAGGTCATACAGTATTTCACTGGTGCTGTCATTTCCTCTTGGCTTTCACATACCTCACAAGTAAATGAGGCCGCTCTTGTCCTGCGGAATTAAGCGATAACATTTGTTCAGCAAGTTTGGCATTTGTGAACTTTAAAATGGTTTCAACTGCATGGAAACAATCTTTTGTTAGTTTTCAATTTGACAACCAAATCTGAAGAGCAGTCTTCAAAATTGCAGATGAATAATAGTTCCCTAATGATTAAAAAAACAATTACAACATACCGAGCATTCTAGTGAAAATTGATTCAAATGCTTGCTGCCTTATATTTTCTCTTAATTTTTTTCTATCAATGAACCCTGAGAGATTTGAACAGAATTCATAATTTATGAAGACCAACTTACAATACTTGACTGTTGATTAATATGAAAGTTTATTTTCTATACCGCAGCAACACTGTTTGCATTCAACATGTCAAGTTACTTGTTCAGTGAAAGATAATTATTTATAGACATAGCTCCTTGGAACCATAATAAATCATCCACATACATCTACTTCCAGGCATGGCCTCAAAATGAAGTTGGAATGAATAATTTTAACATGTTGTGAACACTATTGAATGCAGTTCTAAATATTCTAAATCTGTTTGTGATTTTCTTTTACCACTCTCATTTTGCACCAAATTCACAATTCTGGTTAAAATACTCCATTGCAATGAAGAAATACACAGATATAAATACCAGAAAAACATATTTTCTTCTGTCTGATGATGCATCCCAAATAAACGTGTTCTTCAAGAAGTTTATAATATATTTACAATTCAAGAATATTTATTACGAAAATAATCTGATCAGACAAAATGTGTTTCCTGTGATTAAGTGACACCAAAACTCATGTTTAATCAAGAAGTACAGCGACTTCCTATTGATGACATTACCTCACTAATTCCTGGCAAAATATGGGTAGAAATATTAAGATAAAAAAAATGTTGCTTACAATCACAGCTGTGGAATGTTTAAGTTGGTATCACCCCGTATGTGCTTATGATAAGCCCTACTTTAAAGCAGAGGTCAAGCTAATTTGTATCGGTGTGCTTGGAATTAATGTGAACCACTTTTATTATTTGTTCGATTTACATGGCAGCTTAACCATCATTTTCACAAAGAAGTTTTCAATTTGTATTAAATGGGCACAGTACTTGATCTTTATGTCACATCACAAGACACTGTGGGACACCATGGAGATTCTGAGTTCACTTCACTTACACCCATCTGCATGGGTGAACAACAAAATGAATTTAGATAGAATTACATTAAACCCACCTCAGGAAATGGTATGTTTTTAACTCGGATTTAATCAGAATTAAGCACCATTTACATAGTACATTTAAATTGGAATTAAGGGCTGATTTAGATCAAATTAGAATTAAAAACCTCCATGTAAACAGGGCTTTGTATCAAGCTGTGTCATGTCATTGATTAACTTAATAAATCTCAGGCAGCACAAGGCAATAAAAAGTCTATTGTTGGAGTGTTACCTGGTTTCTTCCCCCATTGTAGTCCCTCACGTTAATAAAAATAACATTTGCCCACTGTTACATTTTGGTGAATCAGAACTTTGAATTGGTCATAAATCAATACTGTTTATGCAAACTCTTAATTCTCTGCTGTGTATCTAAAATAGGAACATAAGCATTTTCAAGCTAACAGATAATATTATAGCATTCGAACTGTTAATCATGCTAATGTGCACTTGCCCTATTCATTACGGCATTATCGGAATTTTGTCAACTACAAAGAAATACAGTTGAAACAAATTTAGTTAAGGAAAAATAACAAGAGCATTTGTTTGTAATTCTTTTAGACTAGTTCTAAATCAACATTTGGTTTCAGAGACAAAAGGAATAGAATTTAACAAACCTTTAACCATCTTCTCAGAGGACATTATAGGGCAGTCAATTAATCTACTGCACCCATGTCATTCAGTTTCCTATCAGTAGCCAGTAAATAGTGCAGTAGTTCATAGGTCTGTTTTGATCCCAAGTTCAAAATCTCAGAAATTCCAGCGATTGCACAAGCATAAATTTGCTCAAGCAACCTTCCTCTAAACATGTGTATTATTGGTATACTGACTGCATACTAGGCATAGGTGAATTGTGTTGCAAATCCATTAACTTGTGCTTTATACCATTAATAAATAATTTCAACGCTTAAGTGCTGCCTTTTTTCTGTAAATTGGTTCATATAATTTTATAAATAATACAAATTCATCTGTTACCAAACATGACTGATAGTCCATGTTATCTGCATATAACACCAATTGTCGCCAATATTGTGACTTGCTGATGGAAACTGATTATGCAGCAGTTAAAAAATGTACAACTTCCTACTGGTGTCTTGTCATTGCCATTACTTGGTATCACAGCTGGAATATGTTAAAAGGTTCATTTAACAAGGAAAAAAGCATTTTGGTGAGTTAAGTATATTGACATAAGCATACTGACCAGATGTCAATGTATAATACTTAAAGAACTATTAAGTAAACAGTCACTGTAATTGTACAAAAATAGTGGAGCTCTTTTTGAAATGTATTAAATGCATTCTCTGGCACAGAAACATTTACCATATAAAATCAAAATCTAGTCACCATTACTAACATCTGTTTTTGTTTGTTAAGTAAATAATTTAAAGCCACTATTTTTTCCAACATAGCTAGTTTTAATGATCAGACTAATACTGGTGTCCTTTAAGTGTAATATCGTAAAGGTTCTGAAATCCAATGGGGGCAGTTTTGTATTCAGCACCCATTTGGAACTTGAAATTCAAGCATATGTACCTCAGGCCTCACTTGGTATGGTTAGGTTAGATAGCTGTCACTAACACCTAGGGGTTTATTAATAGGCAGAAATTAATTGTATGTAGACTGAATTAATGAGATGGAAAAACATGCATATTTCAGCTAATGCTGAGGGGAATGGCCTCTGTTGAAGCATCCTTAATGAAGTAGTCTGTCTAAAGCAATGATGTGCAGAACAGAACCCAGTGAATTAAAGTGCTCGGATGATCATGTAGGTTGCAACTACTGTAAAAACTGCTGTGAAATGTAAACACCAGACAATGGTTTTAAGCACAAAGTTGACCCCTGTTGCGCATTCTGCAGCCTGCTATCTACAGATTTATAAATAAATGATTAGATGTAAAATCTCTGGAGGATTTTTCTTTTCCACAGCAATTACAGGAGCAGATTATTACCATTCAAGTGCAGTTCCAGTTAAAGTTCATTGACTGGCAGGAATCATTCATTTCTGTCCTTATGCCTTAAGTCGCTGTGACAGGAAAACTTACAGCTAAGCATGTAGTAAACAAATTGTAACAAGACAACTTAATACAAACATATACCATGCATACTTTTGTTCTAGGGACAAAAAACAAATCTAGCAGACTAAATTAGCAAAATAAATTCATTTTTAATATAATCAGTCAACCAGGACATTCATTCTATTGTCACCTTTGTGAAGGTGTCATAATGTTATATTGTGCAATGAAGTATAAAACACTACATTTTGGACAATGTCTGACAAGTGAATACCTTGGATTTATATTGGCCAATAAGATTACAAATATGTAATGACTCTAACTAGTTTTTAATTTTAACGACAGGATGTGCATTTTATGTGATAGCCATCTCCAAGTGACTACAAGCATTCCATAATCATTTACAACCAGTAACATGCCTATCATTATGATCATGTTGAATGCTGCTTGTCTGCTGTGGTTAGAAATTACACATTCTGGAAAATGCCCTGTGCAAGTGTATGAAGTAAAATTCTCCTCCCGCCATGACACTTCCTTTGGGAACTCTACAAAAAGCTTGTATAAACAGAAAGGGGGAAGGTACTTCTCAAGCAGGAATGTTATAATGAATCCCTATTTGTGAAGGATAATTAGAAAGCCTTTTAAAAAGGATCACACATATAAGTATTTTTGTACATGTATGTATTTGTAAGTATGGACAGGAAATGCATGATATATGCACAGCAGTGGATAAATGGATATCGAAATCTTTCCACAATGAGCTGACAGTATAACCCATGACAAATGAAATTGTAAGTAGGTCATACTGTAGTTGGATCATCTTGGAATATTTTCTAAATACTATAACGGTCCTTTATATATTCTGCTTATGTGAAAATGTACCATAACTGAAACTTCCATTACTTTGATGGTGGACTGCTGGAGGGTGGAGTAGTGAGGACCTGAATAATAAGCCTCCAAGTGTAGCCATGATTATTTAGCCATTATTAGTCAATGGGCCTTCCTGGCTGTACATGCCAAGCTCCCCCTACACTCAATGCAACAAATTAGAAACAGAGTTAGATAGTTAATTACACTCCATGTGTACTTAGGCAAAATCTCAGTGCATGACGTTGGCATGCCAGTTGAGTGTTAGTAAAGAACTGACAACCCTACCAACTCTTTACCACATTAAAACATAGAGATGGTCGATTTGAATTTGACAGCTACTGGCCACAGACATACTACAGCTTTTCAAATTCCAAGCAATGGAAGACAGTTTCTCAAACTGGTCTCACATCATATGTCAAGATTTGGTTTGCCACTGCAAAGTCAGCTTTTCCAATTGGACCACCTTTACATTTCTAAAGTTAGCAACCTCAAGCTAGAGTCATTGCTGTTCATGTTTCAATAAATGCAAGAACCACATTGCTTTAAAGCAGGAGCTACTGTTCAACTAGTTTATTACATATTTGTTAGAAGAGCTTAAATTAGTTTTAGATTCTGATCAAATTCACTGCGTACCCTCTGATCTAAAGTTTTTGCCAGTTTGCTTTTTGTTCCTGGAAGTTGTTGATTAATTATTATCTCAACTGAATTAAAAATAGCCTTGTGTTGTGCTCCCTTAGTCATTTTAATAGATGGAAAATATTACAAACAGTTCAATGGACTAAAACAGCAATTCAAGTTCATTTACAAAATTGTGTAAAAATATAAAACGGAGCAAATTTGCCTAACATTAGAGTGTAAAACAACAATGATAAATATCATACATTTCATTGGATGTCCCACTATTCCTAGTGTAGTGGTTAGAATGGTCTGTTGGAATAAAACTTAAGTCCTTATCATAGAAACATAGAAAATAGAAGCAGCAGTAGGTCATTCAGCTATTTGAGCTTGCTCTGCCATTCAATATGAGCATGGCTGATCCTCTATCTCAATACCATACTCTTGCTCTCTCCCCATACCCCTCGATGCCTTTAGAGTCTAGAAATCTAGCTATTTCCTTCTTAAGTATATTCAGTGACTTGGCCTCCACAGCCTTCTGTGGTAGAGAATTCCACAGGTTCACCACCCTAACCCTCTGACTGAAGAAGTTTCTCCTCGTCTCAGTCCTAAATGGCCTACCCTGCATCAAAAGTCCTTAATGTTTGATAACAGACCAGACATCTTGTGCTCCAGGTAGAAAAAAAAATAAGTCAAATACACTTAATGCATTCATCCTAAACATATTTCAGAATGCAGCAAGAGCTAAACAGCAGTACATGATTCTCATCTTTTACAGCAGTATACCTGAAATAACCCTGATGGTCAAAGAGAGGCATGAACTGAGTTGGGATCCAATAAAGCTGTGTTTCCACCTGAAGACCAGCCTGCAGGAGTATCATCGGGGTTGGGGCACACCGCAGCATCTTTCACCTTGGCATGTGAATAAAGAGGCAGGGCTGTTGGGATGCTGTCATCAGCTAATACTCCCATTTCTTCCACTCTCCCAAGCAGATTGGACATCAGCAAAAGAGCGATGTAACCTATAAGAGGGCCTACAGGAGTGTTCCAGACTAGGATCATGTCCTGTAACACCTCAGAAAAAAACAAGAAGACTGTCCCAGCAGCATTGCAAAGGCTGATATTGTTAAGACAGCAGCCATCTGCCTGACATATGAAAATAGCCTGACCCTGGAAACCCTCATTGGGATTCCATTCTAAAGAAGTCACAATGGTTTTCCCTTTGAAAAGATCACTGTATCATGCTTCTTTGGAGGAAGAAGAGAAGCAAAACGTTCCTGAAGGCTCTACTACATAGTTTTACCAGAATTTTAAGGATAGCCATGGTGTTCTGCATGCTGTACAATCTTCCTTAAAAAGAAGGCTCCTCATGGAGATTCCAAAGCAGGAAGGGATCCAGTATGACCAGGTAGGTCAGCCAAATGTGTAGTAGCCACTTGAAACAGATGCAGAGGAAAATCTATTGACAGCTATATTTGGACCAACCTGATACAGAAGGCCATTTCTGGATCATGGCATCTGGTCATTACAGGAACAGTCCTGTAAACATCTTCCCCACAAAAAATCTTCTCACCTTGCTCTATGTACTTCAACTTTTACAAATCCCATTCAAACTTACTCAAAGTCACTTCCCACACTTGCAGAGGACAACACACAAATGTTATTGACGTTTCGAGTCCTCATGACCCTTCCACAGAACTTGAGTTCGAGTCCAAGAAACTCGAACTCAAGTTCTGTCGAAGGGTCATGAGGACTCAAAATGTCAACTCTTTTCTTCTCCGCCGATGCTGCCAGACCTGCTGAGTTTTTCCAGGTAATTCTGTTTTTGTTTTGGATTTCCAGCATCCGCAGTTTTTTTGTTTTTAACACAAATGTTATTGCTACCAATTTTTTATTGCCTACATAGCATGTGAATTTGCTTGATCATCTCATCACCACTCTTCTTGTGGCAATATATAAAATCTAAACACAACACAAATTTAACCTCCTTGGGTGCTACTAGAGATAGCTGGTTGATGAGCCTCTTGAGACTGAAGTGGTTCTTCCCTACCTGAAAAATTTGACATCATTTGCATTCAACAGTGTTCATTTGCACTCATTTTATAGCAATTGCACTCATGAGCAATCATTTAGCTATCATTTAATAATACATGTACTGTAATTGACACCAAATTCATCAATTGCCCCAAACCACTGCACTCAAACATTTGTGATTAGCAACATCACTTAAGCATCTGGACACCAAAAATGATCATAGAATTTATTTTCCATATTTCTGAATTTTGATAGCTTCAAATATCATAAAACTGAGCTACCTTAGAAAAAGCAGACCTATTTTGATGAGGTATTTTTACCTTTTTCTTCATAACCTATAACTTGTGCAGCACAACCCTGCTCACCACCGCGCCTACCCATCCCTTCCCCAGTAGTACCCACCCACCGTCCTCCCCGCAACCTCCAGATTGCAGCAGTTCTCTCCTGTCAGAGCAGTTTTCTCCCCCATTACCCCCCATCAAGTAATTTTCACTCCCCCGGCAAGAAATTTTTTTCCACAACCCCGTCCCCCTCCAACAAGCCCCGCCACCCTAGAGTAATTTTCTTCCCATCCCAAAAAAAACTTTCAAACGTCAAATTTTTCAGGTAAGGTGAGCCAACATGAGGTAGTATTAGGTCATGTGACCAAAAGCTTGGTCAAAGTGGTTAAATGGGTTTTAGAAATTCAGGGAAAACCGCCAATCCCCCAGATTGCATAGGGTCGCTTCCTCCCTCGCCCGCACCCCCCCCACCCCACTCTTTCCCTCCTCTCTGTCTCTCCCCTCCATTCCCCCAATTCCCTTATTCTCCTCACCCTTATTACCCTATTCCCCTACCCCTTCATTCCCCTCCCCTTCCCCCCTCATTCCCCTATTCCCCTCCTCCACCCTCCCCCCCACCCCCACACGCACCATCAACAACTGAAGATCTCCTTTACAGGGCTGGTGGGAAACCGAAGTCCCATTTTCCGGGACGGCCCTGTGAAAATCTGAAGTCAGAGCAGGAGCAAGGCCATGGCAATGAGGTATTGAGGAAGTTGGAGGCCCAGAGAGTGTTCAGGAAGCCTCAAGGCCTGTGAGGTTGATGACGCAAAAAGCCTGGGAGGGCGGCGAGGCCAAAAGGCATGGAGACTGGAGGGAGGGGAAAGTTGGGAGGGAAGTGTAGAGGGAAGGAGGGAAAGTTTGGAGTAGGGTAGAGGCTGGAGAGAGGGGAAGGGGTTGGAGGGAGGGAAAAAGAGCAGTTTGGAGACTGGAGGAGAGAGTTTAGACCCTGAGACTGGAGGCGGGTGTGATGGGGAAGAGTTTAGACCTTGAGACTTGGGGTGGGAGGGGGAGATTTTAGACCCTGAGGCCTGGGGAGTGGGTGGTTGAAAAGTATAGACTGAGACGAAAATGAATTCTGAACTGATGGGGATCAGGTGGCGCTCTCAAGTATGTACTGTATAACGGAACAATATTTTCTGGACTAAGTTAAAAACTGAAAAATTCATATATTATTTAAGTAGTTCATTTCCTTGCATTTTTCAATTTGATAGCTTTGAGCATGTTGGATAGCTTTGAGTACGCATGGATATAGCTTTGAGTGCACTATCAAATTTGATATCAAATTCATTCCAAATTGGAACTATTGATGTCAAATTGTAATTGGGAACATTGAGTACATTTGAAAGCAAAAATGATGTTAAAATTTTCAGGTAGGGTTCGTTGTTTGAGCTTTCAGATAAGGCTTGCTGCTGTACCTCTTGTGTTTTAAATAGCTACCTAGCTCTGCCTCCTCTCCGCCACGTGTAAAGATGTCTAGGTTAGTTGGAATGAGGATGGGTATGTGTTGCGATCTTGAGTGACAATAATATTGTATTAGTGCATTATTATAATGCAATTATAATTCCAGACACTGGGCCTTATTTTAATTCATTCAAGACCTGTCCACTTGCATAACAGTTAAAATTGGGCCCAGTACTGTCTCTCTCCGTGCTCACTGACTGCTTGGACAGTGGATCTAATGTTATCAATTAGGTCAAAGGAGCCCAGGAAATCCTTCTCTATGTCTAATTTCCTATTTTGTTCAGTAATAATCCAAAATTTAGGCCTTCCTTTTACCGATTTGGAAATCACTGGATACATCTTCCACTATTAAGCTCTAACAGGCTTTTACAATTTGGAAACCGCTATTAGATCTCCTCTTAATGTTCTCTGTTCCAGTGAAGATACCTTGATTTTTCAGTCGTACTTCATAATTGTAATTTTGCATTCAAGCAGTTATTTGTGAATCATCAGCATATTCTTGCCACTGTATGGGATGCACAGAACTGCTTAAAGTTCTAACTATGGCCTAAGCAATGTCTTGCACAACATGTCTTATTGTTAGATTCAAAATCCCTTTATGTATCAATGCAGATTCATATTTGCCTTTTTGTATTATTTGAGATATAGATGACTCTGACAAGGCTGTATTCATCTTCTATTCCTAGATTGCCTGAGAAGATGGTGGCAGATCTTCTTGAACTATTGCACTTCTTATACTGATGGTACTCCCAAAATGATGTCAGGAAGAGAATTCGAAGAACTCAATGACAATGATTAAGTAATGATAATATGTGCAAAAAATAGGATGATGTGTAACTTGGAGGGAAATTTGGAGTTCATGAGATTCCCACTATTTTACTGCACTTGTCTTTCTTGGTGCAGGGCTCAAAATAGTATAGAAGAAGGCTTGGTAAATTGCTTCAGCTAATTCTGTACAAAGTACATACTGCAGCCACAACACATTAGTGGTAGAAAAAAAAATGGCTATCAAGTTCAATAGCAGGGGCACTGATCAAGTGGACAGCTTTGTTCTGCATAATTTTGGCTTCTCAAGTGTTGTGGCAGCATGCAGGTGAATTGTTAAAATTCTGTTATATTTTTGACTTAAATCTTGTAGGTGGTGGGGAGGTATTGAGGGACCAGGAGTTAAGTCACGCATTGCAGAGAATCAAGCTTTACACTGCTCCAGTAGCCACCTTGTTGATATGGTAAGGCCAGTTAAGCTTCTGGTCAGTGGTGTACCCAGGATGCATTAGACAACCCATGCAGTACTCTCTCCACTTCTGCAGTCATAAAAATAGGTTTGAAAGCCTGCATTATTTACCTGCAAATATATTGTATTTTCCTTCATGTCAAGCTTACAAGTATCATGTGGGCAGGCTTGGCGATGGTGTTACCATTGAAAGTTGGAAGCCTCTTCGGGTTGGGGATGGCCAGTGTCTGGCAGTAATGAGACACTACTGTTAACTGATATTTTTCAGCCCAAGCTGCCTACATCTGCTGTTGTAGGCTGGTAGGGGATGCTTTATGATCTGAGGAGGAATTATGAATAGAGCTGAACACTACAGAATCGGCAGGGAACCAGTCTACTTCTCACCTTATGACAGATGGAAAGCCATTAATAAAGCTCTTGTATCAATGAGGCGATGTTGATTGGCTTCCAGCAAACTTGACTACCTTGCCTTATGCCAGGCACGATTCCAGCTAACGGGAAGAATTTTTCTCTCAATTCCCACTGACTTCAGTTTTGCTCGGGCTCGTTGCTACCATAATTGGTTCAACGATGCTTTGATGTCAAGGACAGTTACTCTTGCCTCTTTTCTGGTATTAAGCTCTCTTGTCCAGACGTGGGTTGAGCCTGTGACAAGGTCTGGAGCCAAGTGGTTTTGGTCAAACATAAGCTACACCAGTGAATAAATTTTGTTGTTTGATAGCATTATTGTGGGCTCACTTCCATTATTTTCGAAATGATCAGGAAGATGCTGATAGATTTGCCCTACGTTTTATGAATAAGGCACACCTGGTCAATTTCCTGCTGCATTAACATTCCAGGAACACCTGCAGTGATTGAGAAATGGACAGACTTTCTCAGCTTGTAAAGAGCTTGGTTTGACCATCAGCACCAACAGGACAAATGTCATGGTCCAGGATGTTGCCACACCGCCATCTATCAGCACTGACAATGTATTGCTGGAGGTCGTTGATAGGTTTACATTTCTAGGCTTCACAATCACCAACGATCATTACTTGATGCTGAAATCACATGCATGGCAAAAGCTGCAGCTTTGTCCAAGCATAGAAAGAGAATGTGAAACAACAGCAACCTGACTGAGAACATCAAACTGCGAGTTTACCAAGCCTGCATCCTCAGTGCACTCCTCTACAGTGGTGAGACCTGGTCAACATGCACTAGGCAGAAGAAAAGGCTGAATAGTTTCCACTTCGTTGTCTCAGATCTATCCTTAGCAACTCTTGGCAGGACAAGGTCACCAACTCAGTAGTCCTGGAGCATGCTAATTCCATCAGCATACATTCATTGCTAAGCAATGTCATTGCTGGCTCAGCTACATTGACTGGATAGAATATGGCCATATACCCAAAGAATTTCTGTACAGTGAATTGACCACTGGGTCATGACCTCCTGGACATCCATACCTCTGCTACAAGGACCCCTGCAAGCAAGATATGAAGATGAACCAATTATGGCAGCAAAGAGCCTGAACAAAACTGAAGTCAATGGAAGTCGAGGGAAAAATTCTCTCCATTAACTGGAGTTATGCCTGACAGAAGGCAAGATCAAGTTTACTGGAGGCCAAACAACATCGTCTCACTGATACAGGATCTTTATCAATGGCCTTCCCTCTGTCATAAGGTGAGAAGTAGACCGGTTCCCTGCTGATTCTGATCTGTTTTCTGATTCCGAAACTTTTCTTTCATTGTTCACAACCCTTTAACTTTTGTTCTTGTTGTAATTTTCTATTCCCATTAACAGTGTGTTTCATGGTTACATTAAATCTGCACCTGGAGCTACAATTAATTTGGATAATGAACAGAACACAGACAGGTCATGTGCAAATAGTACATTTCACTGTACAGTGATGTTTATACCCAATTGAAACCACTTAGAAGTAAATTGCTGCCACTTTGGAGGTATATACTAATTTATCAAAAAGTTCTTTAAGAACTTAATTGAATGAAGAAAGTGGATTTTTACTTCCTTTACTGGGTGGCACATCCAGCAGTACCAATGAGACTTGGCCAATTTCAAATTAGCACAGCCAAGTAGTTGGCAGGAAGCAGCTATCTGTTGTTAAAATTGGGTGAATTGAAGGCCATTGCCAGGGACCTGAGGAAACAGGCACCAGCACAAGGGAAGTGGATCAGGGGGGTTAGGCAGACTGGGCATGGAAATTATTATTATTCATTCATGGGATGTTGGCTTCGCTGGCTAAGCCAGCATTTATTACCCATCCCTAATTGCCATTGAGAAGGTGGTATTGAGCTGTTTTCTTGAACCGCTGCAGTCCATGTGGTGTAGGTGCATCTTCAGTGCTTTAATGAGTGAGTTCCAGGATTTTGAACCAGTGACAATGAAGGAATGGTGACATATTTCCAAGTCAGGATGGAGAGTGGCTTGGAAGGGAACCTCCAGTTGGTGTCTGCTGCCCTTGTCCTCTAGAAGATTTTGGCCATGGGTTTGAAAGGTGCTGTCTAAGGAGGCTCGGTGAGTTCCTACAATGCATCTTGTATAAGGTACACATTCTGCCACTGTGGGTCAGTGGTGGAGGGAGTGAATGTTTGTGGATGGGGTGCCAATCAAGCGGGCTGCTTTGTCCTGGATAGTGTCAAGTTTCTTGAGTGGTTGGAGCTGTACTCATCCAGGCAAGTGGAGAGTATTCCATCACATTCCTGACTTATGCCTTACAGATGGTGGATAGGCTTTGGGGAGTCAGGAGGCGAGTTACACACCGCAGGATACTGAGCCTCTGGCTTGCTCTTGTAACCACAGTAATTATATGGTTAGTCTAGTTCAGTTTCTGGTCAATGGTAACCCCCAGGATGTTGATAGTGGGGGATTCAGTGATGGTAATGCCACTGAATATCAAGGGGCAATGGTTAGATTCTCTCTTGTTGGAGATAGTCATTGCCTGATACTTGTGTGGTGTGAATGTTACTTGCCACTTGTCAGCCCAAGCCTGGATATTGTCCCCAGGTCCTGCTGCATTTGGACATGGACTGCTTCAGTATTTGAGGAATCACAAACGGTGCTGAACATTGTGCAATCATCAGTGAACATCCCCACTTCTACTTTATGATGGAAGGAAGGTCATTGATGAAGCAGCTGATGATGGTTGGGCCTAGGACACTACCATGAGGAACTCCTGTAATGATGTCCTTGAATTCAGATGATTGATATCCAACAAGCAAAACCACCTTCCTTTCCTCTAGGTATGGCTCCAAGAAAGCACACCAGGAGCACTCCTGCAAGGGAACTTCGATAAATTTTATCTTAATAGTGCTCTTCTGGCCCTCAATACGGCTCCCAGAAGCTTTGTTCCAATGGGAAACCACCACAATATCCGAATGAAGCCTCAGGTTAAAATAATAGTTGGCCCTTTCATTGCCATTAGAGCTCGAAAGATCCTGTCATTTTCTGACAGGTGTCCTTGCCTCCTGCAATTTCAAATTGCACTTGTCCAGATTGGAGTAAAACGCAGTGTGTAAGCACCCCATTCCATTTAACTGCCACCCTGCTTGATTTTGCTGCTAAATCCGGCCCCATGAAAATGTTTTACAGACAAGATTAGTTGGCCCATTTTACTTGTGTTAGATGTCCAAGTCATCCACTAACCCTCCATTTGCTCAAAATTTTCTAATCCAAACATTTAATCAACTCCTTTTCAAAAACTATTATGGATTCTGCTTCCACCGTTGGGCCTTATCAGGCACTCCATTTCCTAATGATCCTCCGGGGGAAAAAAAAAATCTCCTAATCCTTGCTTTTATCATTTTGGTAATGATCATTACTTGATGTCATTAGTTACCAACTCACTTAACACAGTAAATATTAATTTCCTTATTTACCATAATATCCAGCAACTCTATCAAATGTCCTCTTAATCTTCTCTGTTGAAAAAAGCCACCCTTCCTCAAGAATCACCTCAACAAGATAGGATTAATTGATAACTTCATAGTGAAAGTCCCACCTAGGTAGCAGCAATCAAAATATCAAATTTTACATTCATTTTGAGGGAGAAACAAGTGTGTCCAAGACTAGTATTTTGAGGCGAGTTGTGGGCAGGAGAGCAGAGCTAGCCAAAGTGACCTGGAAAATGAGGTTAAGGAACAGGTGAATAGAGCTTCAGTGGCAGACATTTAAAGGGATATTTCAGAATAGGCAGAATAGATACATTCCAATGAGAAAGAAAAATTCCAAGTACAGGGCCCACCATCCATGGTTAACCAAAAAAGTTAAAGACTGTATCAAACTCATGGAAAAAGCATATAATTACGCAAAGTCAGAATATTGGGAGGAATATAAAGAACAGCAAAGAATGACAAAAAGATTAATAAGGAGGAAAGAATTAGAGTATGAGAGAAAGCTGGCTAGTAATATGAAGACGAGTAGTAAAAGTTTCTATAGATATTTAAATGAGAAAAGAGTTAACAAAGTGAGTGTTGGTCTTATCAATTCTAAGGAATTGATAACGGAAAGTAGGGAGATGGCGGATGAATTAAACAGGTATTTTGCTTCTGTCTTCACAATAGAAGACACAAGTAACCTTCCAGAAATAGCTGTAAATTAAGAAATGGAAGGAAAGGAGGAACTCAGGAAAATTACAATCACCAGGAAAGTGGTACTGAGCAAATTGTTTGGGCTGTGGGCTGACAAATCCCCATGTCTGGATGGACTTCACCCTAAGGTCTTGAAATAAGTGACTAGTGAGATAGTTGATGCATTGGTTTTAATTTTCCAAAATTCCCTAGATTTGGGAAGGTTCCATTTGAAAAATAGCAAATGTAACTCCTTTATTCAAAAAAGGAGGGAGACAGAAAGCAGGAAACTACAGGCCAGTTAGCCTAACATCTGTCATAGGAAAAATATTAGAAGCTATAATAATTAAAGATGTCATAGCAGTGCACTTAGAAAAATTCAAGGCAATCAGGCAGCGTCAACATGGTTTTGTGTAAGGGGGATCATGTTAAACTAATTTTTTGGAGCTTTTTGAAGGAGTCACATGAGCTATGGATAAAAGGTAGATGTACTGTACTTAGATTTCCAGAAGGCATTTGATAAAGTGCCACATCAAAGGTTATTGCGGAAAATAAAAGCTCATGGTGTAGAGGGTAACATATTGACATGGATAGCAGATTGGCTCGCTAACAGGAAATAGAGAGTAGGCATAAATGGATCTTTTTCTAGTTGGCAGGATGTGACAGGGATGCCACAGGGATCAGTGCTGGGGCCTCAACTTTTTACAATTTATATAAGTGACTTGGATGAAGGGACCAAAGAAATGGTTGCTAAATTTGATGATGACACAAAGATAGATAGGAAAGTAAATTGTGAAGAGGACATAAGGAGGCTACAAAATGACACAGATAGGTTAGGTGAGTGGGTGAAGATCTGGCAAATGGAGTATTATGTGGGCAAATGTGAATTTGTTCATTTTGGCAGGAAGAATAAAAAAAGTTTATTATCAAAATGGTGAGAGATTTCAGAGCTTTGAGATGCAAAGGAATCTGGGTGTCCCAGTGTATGATTCACAAAAGGCTAGCATGCAGGTTGAGCAAGTAATTAGGAAAGCTAATAGAATGCTATCATTTATTATGTGGGGAATTGATTACAAAAGTAGGGAGGTTATGTTCCAGTTGTACAGGGTACTGCTGAAACCATGCCTGGGCCTGAATATTTGGCAGGCACGAGCAATCAGCGGGCCTGGGAGCAGTTGGGAAATGGGCCCCTGGCCACGATTTCACACTGGCTGGCCAAATAATGGCTAGCCAGTGTGAACTGTGCACTAAAAATCTCAGCGCTGCTGGTGTGGGGGCAGGAAGAGTGCAGGCGATGACGTTTCCACAGGTGTGGGTGAGCGCTGACAGAAAGCTCCCTGAAGGCAGACAGCTGCCTCAGGGAGCTGCAGACCTGAAAATCATCAAGTTTTAAAAAGCTGCAAAAAAATGTCCATGCATCACGATCAGGCACCTGAAAATATAGATTACAAAAATGCTGTCCATAGATTTTTATTTTATTTTATTTCGTAACAGAAACTCCGTCCTGCCCTTGGATAAGTTTGGTGAAAAATGTAAAGGCTATCTGGCCAATTCATCTGTCCACCAACCATAAATCTGCCATGAAAAGTTACAGACAAATGCACTGTCCATTGGCTTAAATGTCAGTGGGTGCACTTCCAACTTTTGTGCACGACCACTGAGCGAAATATCACGCGAGTGCGTGATGACATCGGGATACTCGCCTGACATCTTCTCGTGCAATTTTACACCTGATCGAGTTGGGCATGCGCCTGCCCCCGGGACTTAAAATTCAGCCCCTGGAGTACTGTGCACAGTATTGGTCTTTTTTAAGGGAAAGTGCAACTGCGTTAGAAGCAGTAAAGAAGGTTTACTAGACTAATACCAGGAATGGGCAGGTTGTCTTATGTGGAAATGTTAGACAGGTTAGGCTTGTATCCACTGGAATTTAGAAGAGCAAGAGGCAGCTTGACTGAAACCTTAAGATCCTGAGAGGTCTTGACAGATGTTACATAATAAAACCTGCTGCCGAGCTTCAATGTACTGCAGTGGTTGTTGGTATGCAAGATGAACAGGCACAGCCTCCTGGAGGGGATGTTTCCACTTGTGGGAGAATCTAGAACTAGGGGTCACTGTTTAAAAATAAAGGGTTGCTCATTTAAGACAGAGATGAGGAGAACATTTTTCTGAAGGTAGAGAGTCTTTGGAACTTTCTTCCTCAAAAGGCAGTGGAAGCAGAGGCTTTGAATATTCTTAAGGCAGAGATAGGTTGATTCTTGATTAATAAGGGGATGAAAAGGTTATTGGGGGTAGGCAGGAATGTAGGGTTGAGGGTATGCCATGATCTTATTGAATGGCGGAGCAGGCTTGAGGGGCCGACTTCTGCTCCTAATTCGTATGTTCATATGTATGCTGGTGTAACTAAATGGCATAACCCTGATTTCATCCTCTAAACTGAAGACCTGAATTAGCTGAAAGAATAAATTACTACACTCTACACTTTGATTTTTCCGTTTTAATTTCACTAAGTGTATTTTGGAACTCAAACGAAATTTGATAATTACCGGCGCTTCTAAATCATTTCTATTCTTGCAGCTACTATTAAGTGAAAAATTGGGGCATTTCAGTGACATTCTTTTAGACTAACTTCAGGCTGTGGAAATTGGAGTTGCATGCCTGCAACTTCTGTTCTAGATGTCTATCTGAAACTCCCGTTCTCATCAATCTGATTTTTTTGAGCAGCAGTACATGCCAGTGAGCTAAAGTGGCCTAGTAACCTTTTGTCCAGTAACCTGCCACATTAACCACCAACAATCCATGCCATGTAACAAATGCTCAGTATATTTATAATCTGTTTAAAAAGTTAAGAACAACCTAACATGTCTTCTAACTTCAAGAGCATAAATGGTCTGGTTTTGACTTGTTATTTGCACATATATTTAACATACATGCCTAAACTTGTAGCATAATTTACACATTGCTACATTCAACTACCGCATCTGTGATATTTCTATGCTAAAATGTATAATAATATTTTTTAAATATAGCATTTGGCTTATTTGAGAAGTATTATTAATGAATAAATGTACATGAGTCCCATATGCTAATCTAACAGCCAGCTTTGAAACAAATCAGAATAATGTCTACATGATTTGTGACTGAAAACATTGAACTGTTTTGCATCATCATCAGTAATCATCAACGAATAACAATATAAAAGGTGAGTTACTGAACAGCAATTTCAAGGGGGTCTTCAGACCATTGAGCATTAAGGTACTTTAGATAGTTAAGCAATGGTAACTGCATTCAATTATCACCTAGCCAGAAACACTGTATAGTCCAATACACAACATCTTAACATACTGCCAGTGAAGGGTTAGCTGGAATTATTCAAATTTACTGCCTCAATGAGCGAGAATGAGATACCTGCCCTATGTTAACGAATGTGATTTTGTATGTTGGTGGTGGTAAAGGGCAACATATTGAGTGCAAAGCCAATGAAGATTTAAAAAATAGTACAGGTTCCAAAAATCACCTGTATGACTCTACTATATAAGAAGGTAAAAAAAAATCTTTAAAAATTTAGAAATCTCTGTGTTGGTGCAACATTCTAGCCATTGGAGAGCATATGTAGGCTTGGACTACAATTATACAATTCTGCTTATTGCTTTAAAACTGAATTCATGTTCTGTCTCCTTGGTGTGTACAAATTTATTAGAAATCCCTTTGCTGCGTGGTTCTCTGTGCCCTTTGTGTTCTTGCTGGCCCATACAATTTGATTTCTAATCAACAGATATTGTTCATTATACAATAAATTATGCCATTTGTTTTAATCTTCAGGTTTGAAGGATTCTGAACTTTTCAAATGAGCTAATTCGTACAAATGAGGTACATCCCAGCCCTCAGGAACCTCTACAAACTGGTTGCGATACTTAGCATTACAACAATAATGTTTAGACATTAAGTGAGCTCCACAACAAAGACTTAATTACAATCACTAGCACTAATTCTGTGATTCCATACCATGGGGAAGCTGTACTCTCAGGGAGTGCTGGTTGGAGACAGGGCTACAAGATTGTAGATCCAATTCTCTAACTCAGCCAGTGCTGCTCCCCAATGAGATCATAAAATTAACACTTATAAGACAGCTATATTTTGATATAGCTAAAATTTTCCATGTATAATGCACCCCCCCCCCCCATTATCCTTGTATCTTCCTTCCTCTTCTGAAGACAGCAATTTGCTGTTACAAATTTTTTGATTGTGCCAATGGTAATTTCTCAGCTTCCATGATGTTACCTTTACATTCCAGAGTTGACTCACGCTGCCCAATTTCTACTTATACAATATGGTCACCCAAGCGATTTAATAATATTCCCTTCTTAACTTATGAGCTGGATACTGTGAACCTACACACCCTCATGTACGCTTCTGCATTTTTAGCTAAAGCAGAACTGATGAACATGGCAAGATAAGATTGATAAACCAAGAAGCTGGCTTATTAAGAACCTCATTAGTGAGTGCTGGAGGCATCATAAGTTGAGCTTGATCCTGCTCTGACCTGATATCATATTTTTCTTTAGGGATCATTTCATAGCAATCAAAAGCTAGCACCCTGGTTGTTACTCTTCTTCTCCCCGCTGTAGCTTTCAGGTTTCTGTGGAATTACATCAGGTCATTTCAACCCAGCACAAAATTCAACTAGCAAGTTAAGTTTGACAAATTCAATAGAGTTTTTTGAAAAGCTAGCTGGTTGACTACATAAAGGGAATGCAATAAATGTAATGGGTATGGATTTTCAGAAAACCTTCAATAAAGTACCTTATAAAAGGCTTGTTAAAAAATCTTCAGTGCATATTAGAAGAAGAAATGGAGCTGTGTAGAGAGAAAGTTAGGAAACAGGCAAGATCTTAGAATAAAAGTGTGTTGCTCAGATTAAAGTGATGTATCCTAGGATTAGTATTGTGGCTCTCTTTATTCAGACTATATATAGATAATTTGGACTTGGGTTTAGAGACATAACCGTGAAATTCACTGAAAATGCAAAAATAGGAAGTTTATCAAAGTGTAAGGAGGAAACAGGTGGATTAGCAGAAAGGGCAAAATGGTGGAAGATGCAATTTAACTTCTAAAATACATTTCATCATATCACAAAATCTTAGCTAATGAAATACTTTAGCACTTGTAACATAGGGAAATGTGGCAACCAATTTTTGCAAAGTAAGGCTCCGTAAACAACAACAAGATAAATGATCAAATAGTTTGTTTTAGGAAAAATGTTGATTTTGCTGAAAACACTGCTCTACTCTTCTTTGAATATTATCATAGGATATTTAACATCCATCTTGAAGGCAAGGTAAGGCCCAGTTTAACATTTCATCTGAGAAAGGCACCTCTGACAGTACAGCTCTCCCTTAGTATTGCACTGGCAAATCTAAATTATGTGCTCATGTCTCAGGAGGGGTTCTTGAATCCACAACTTTCTGACTCAGAGGTGAGAGTGCTACCACCGATCCAAGGGTGGCATGACAAAGGGTGGGAGAACAGAGGCACTCGAAGATTCAAATACAGAATTCCATAAAACTATGAGTACAGGTAGCTAATGATCAATAACTTGCATTTATGTAATGCCATTAATACAGTAAACATCCCAAGGTGTATCACTGGAGCGATTAACAGACCAAAATTTAACACCGAGCTTCATATGGAGATATTAGAGCAGATGATCAAAAACTTGCACAAAAAGGTAGTTTTAGTTATATTAAAGGGGGACAGATAGGTGGAGAAGCAGAGGGGTTTAGGCAGGGAGTTCCAGGAACTAGGGCCTTAACAAGTGAAACCATGGCCACCAATGGTGGTGTGATTAAATCCAGAATGCACAAGAGGCCATAATAGGAAGAGCGTGATGATCTAGAAAGTTTGTAGGAGACGACTTTTGAGGGATTTAAAAACAAGGGTGAGAATTTTAACATTAAGGCTTTGCCAGGTCAGGAATCAACAAGGTTATATTGGTGATGGGTGAATTGGACTTGATGCGATTGAGGGTATGGGCAGCAGAATTTTGGATTGTTTCAAGTTTATGTAGGGTTGAAGACAGGACGATGGCTAGGACAGCAATGGAATACTCAAGTCTAGAGATAAAGGCGTAGATGACGCTTTCTGCAGTAAATGAGCTGAGGCAGGGCAGTGTAAGGTGATGTTATGGAGAATATGATGACACAAAAAACCTAAAAACAGTATGAATGATTCATAGCAGGTGAATTCTTCAAGTGAGAATCAGACCAAATACACTAAAGGTGAGAGAGGAAGTGAAGAGAAAGATACAACTGGCAGAGAGAGGATGTGGGAAAAGAATGACAGCATAAAAGGAAACCTAAACATCTTCTGCCGGCATGTAAAAACCAAGCGGGTAATAAGAGATTGATCATGAAAAGGCTGAAGGCACTGGATACTGCAAAGGCTATGGGCCCTGGCAATATTCCGGTAATAGTACTGAAGACTTGTGCTCCAGAACTTGCTGCGCCCCTAGCCAAGCTGTTCCAGTACAGCTACTGGCATCTACCTAGCAATGTGGGAAATTGCCCAAGTATGTCCTGTACACAAAAAGCAGGACAAATATAACCTGGCCAATTACCACCCCATCAGTCTACTCTCCATCATCAGTAAAGTGATGGAAAGGGTCATCAACAGTGCTATCAAGCACCACTTGCTTAGCAAGAACATGCTCATTGATGCTCGGTGTTATGAAAGTATAATCATTTTCATAATACTTTTCTGGTTTATTGTAAAGTAGGTTTATGGGTGTGCGCATAGTTGGGCCCGTCAGTGTGATTTAACTACATTTGGAGTCAGGTAGGCTGCAAGTTTGGAATTATCAAAAGAAGCTAGGTGTAGAAATGTATTTGAAATGCTAATGAGCAAACATGGATGCTGGCTTAGCATGTAAGATGTGAATGGAATTTTATAGATACATGAAGGGATTGTTTGAATTTCAAAGGGAGGTTAGTCTGTTTACAACTGGCCAGGTAAGCAAGGCTAAGGAGTGTGTTTTAATATAAAAACTTTCATGCTGCCAATATTATGAGAAAGCTACAGTTTCAAAGACATATGGAACAAAACAATTTGCATATAAAAGAGAAAGAAACATATATAAAGGAGAATGAAAGGCTGTGTGAGGAGAGGGCCACATAAGATCTAACCAGAATGTGTGAAACAGGCTTCATGAAGCCTCCAGCCATTTGTGCGTAAGTCTGCTATGTAGAGTAACTGAAGTTGGGGAAGCCGTTTGGAATTCCATTGTCAAGTGGATACTGTGTTAACTTGGTTTTGTTTTAAGTCTAAAATTTATTTTGGATCGTTGCTTAAGGGGGGTATATAACTGAGAGCCAGGTTAATTAGGAATTTTAGAAGTTGTTATAGTAGTAATTTGTAGTCTTATATATGTGTTTGAAATCTCTTATTTTGTTAATAAATGTTCTAATTTAAATTTTAAAATCTCTAAAGGTCTTGGTGGACACATTACTTATAAATTAAATGCACACATCTTCTTGTAACAAATATAAATCGCAAAACACCTCATCTGCCACATCATAATCCTCAGTTTGAGTTCTGCCAGGGTCACTCAGCTTCTGACCTCATTACAGCCTTGGTTGATATATGGACAAAAGAACCGAACACCAGAGGTGAGGTGAGAGTGACTGCCCTTGACAGCAAGGCAGCATTGGGCCGGATTTGGCATCAAGGAACTCCAGCAAAACTAGGGTCAATGGGAATTAGGGGGAGACCTCTCCACTGGTTGGAGTCATGCCTAGCACAAAGAAAGATGGTTGTGTTGTTGGAGGTCAATCAATGCAGTTCCAGGACATCAGGGTAGTGTCCTAGGCCCAACTGTCTTCAGCTGCTTCATCAATGTCCTTCCTTCCATCAGGGTAGACAGGAAGGAACGTTTTCACCTTGGTGGAGGGATCAATAGCCAGGGGGCATAGATTTAAGGTAAGGGGCAGGAAGTTTAGAGGGGATGTGAGGAAGGATTTTTCACCCAGAGGGTGGTGGGAATCTGGAACTCACTGCTTGAAAGGGCGGTAGAGGCAGAAACCCTCATAACATTTAAGAAGTATTTGGATGTGCACTTGCGATGCCATGGCATACAAGGCTATGGGCCTAGCGCTCGAAAGTGGGATTAGAATAGTTAGGTACTTATTTGACTGGCTCAGACTTGATGGGCCGAAGGGCCTTTTGCTGTGCTGTAGACCTCTATGCCGCTATGACTCCCTAAGGTCAGAAGTGGGGATGAAAGCAATAGGGATGAAAGTGGCTCTGAAGAAGAGTCATACAGGTCCGAAATGTTAACTCTGTTTCTCTCTCCACAGATGTTGCCAGACCTGCTAAGTTTTTCCAGAATTATTTGTTTTTATTTCAGAAGTGTGAATGTTTGCTGATGATTGCACAATGTTCAGCACCATTCGTGACTTCTCAGATACTGAAGCAGTCCATGTCCAAATGCAGCAGGACCTGGACAATATCCAGGCTTGGACTGACGAGTGGCAAGTAACATTTGCACCACACAAGTGCCAGGCAATGACCATCTCCAACAAGAGAGAATCTAACCATTGCCCCTTGACATTCAATGGCATTACTGTCACTGAGTCCCCCACTATCAACATCTTGGGGGTTAGCATTGACTAGAAACTGAACTAGACTAGCCATATAAATAATGTGGCTACAAGATCAAGTCAGAGGCTAAGAATCCTGCGGCAGGTAGCTCACCTCCTGACTCCCCAAAGCCTGTCCACCACCTACAAGGCACAAGTCAGGAGTGTGATGGAATACTCCCCACTTGCCTGGATGAGTGCAGCTCCAACAACACTCAAGAAGCTTGACACCATCCAGGACAAAGCAGCCCATTTGATTGGCAACCCTTCCCCAAATATTCACTCCCTTCACCACTGACAAACAGTGGCAGCAGTATGTACCATCTACAAGATGCACTGCAGAAACTCACCAAGGCTCCTTCAACAGCACCTTCTAATCCCACAACCCCTACCATCTAGTAGGACATGGGCAGCATGGGAACACCACCACCTGGAAATTCCTCTCCAAGCCACACACCATCCTGACTTAGAACTATATCGCTCACCACCACCTGCTCAAGGGCAATTAGGAATGGACAATAAGTGCTGGTCTAGCCAGCAATGCCCACATCCCGATTGGTAGTGACCTGGAGCTTGCTGCCTACGATGTTGGTGGAAGTGGAGACAGTCAAGGGTTTCAAAAGGAAATTGGGCTCTTCAGTAAAGTATGCTTGCAAGGGCAAGGGGAGCAAGTGAGGGAATGGGACTGACTGTATTGCTCCAAAGAGAGCTGGTGTGGACTCAATGGGCCAAGTGGCATCCATCTGTGCCCTAATAACTCTAGGTGGAGGAAATCTTGATGGAGGAGCACATTTGTGGTCGAAAGCTCACCTTGGTGTCAAATCAAACACCTTAGTTGTGATTGGTCTGGTTCAGCCTCGGGTAGTTGCCAGGGAGAGGGATGGCAGAAGTGTGTAGGGAATAGAGTTTGGGGCCGGGACAGAAGACAAGGGCTTCAGTTTTCCCAATATTTAGTTGGAGGAAATCTTTGCTCATCCGTAAAAAAGTGATTCAGCACTTTCAGTTTTAGAAATAGGGGTGCAGAATACAAGATTAAAGAAGTAATAATAAATTTTTACAAGCCATACTCTTATATTGGTGGCAGCCTTCCATCTTATAAGACGATGGTTTGTGCCATGGTGGTACTTGGTACACTTGCTTTCAGCCATTCTTCACAGAAGTAATTCAGATTACAATCTTCTGTTTGAAATTTTTTTTTAAATTTCCAATCTTCACCTTTAGGCAACCATCCTCTGCTACCAGGTTAACTCCCTCCAAAGCTAGATGGTGAAGTATGAAGTCAGATGTCAATCTTTTTACTTAATACTAGATTTATTTACAGAATGCAACATTACATATGTCTGCCTCCTCCTTAACCAACGTCCAATGTCCCAGAAGTCTTTCGTCACATCTGCTCAAGGTATTACATCAATGCCCTTCACCTGTGTATCCTTAGCCTTGATACAATTAACATACCATTCACACGAAGGTATATGACAGCAGCAAAGAGTGTTGGTGCCAGAACACAACCCTGTTTGCCCCACTGTGGATCTCAAAGGATTCTGATGTTGCACTCCTTGAAGCAGATTGACCATGGCGGGTTAATAGCTTAGTAGTTGTGAGCTATCCTACTTGAGATAGGCGTTGGTTGATCAGTTGGACACGACAGTCCTTTCCACCATTGGAGACAGCCTTCAGCAGCTGTTCTTTACACCAATTGAGTTGCGCTTATCACTCGTACATGTTGACCCCATGTTGTATTAATGCTCTACAGCAAAACTGAAATGTTCTCTCCAGGGCACAAGCTTGAGCAAATTTATGGAGACCCTGGGCTTCCGAAACATCAGGGTCTCCCTCGTGAACTCCCCAGTTATACCTAAAAGAGTGCAAAGCCCATTTGGCACCAGCTTGCTGCTGGAGTTGCTGGAAAGATACATACTGATATTGAAGCGGGTTGCATTTGGCATCACACCCAAGCAGGCCAACCTCATCAAGTCCACTAAACTGCATGGTATTGAACCATATAACAACCAGAGATGGGTTTACTCAGCCAAAGTTAAAATATTCCATATTTTGTGGATATAACTTGTGCACAATACTGAAGCTGCCAATAATGACAAGTGAAGCTGAGTGGATTCCCATTCAACTACCACTTTTTAAGCCACTGTCACTGCCTGCTTGGTGAAGAACAGTTCAGATGTGGTTATTAATCCCAGCAGATGAATGTTTGTTGAAAATAATTCACTATTTTTGTAGACGTTGGCAGGAAATATCAAGTTACTCTTTCTCAGCAGTTATTCACTGTGTTTTCTCAGCACTGAAGATAGCAAACCATTTGTCCTCCTAGTGCCCAATCCTGTCCATAACTTTCTGCAATGTTTTAGCTGACACTTGTGTATCAGATGAAAATGTGATGATGACAGCCAATATGGAGCAATGCTGTGACATTACCAGTTGTATTTTGGTTCCTTGGTGTTCAGCAACCCTATTTTTCTGCACTTGTGGCAAGTGGCCCCTTTATTCAAATGGGAATACGTAATGGATACAGTCCAATTCTGAAAACAGATTCGACTGTTTTCATCTATTCCTTTGTAGAAATTGAAAAACAAAACAGTCTGAGGTTTAAAGCCCACAAAGAAGGAAACCACCAAAGTTGAAAGCAATAGGAAAATAAGAAATGATAAGTCAAGGAACAATTAATTGGTAAAAGCAAAATACTGTGGATACTGGAAATCTGAAATAGACGCAGAAAAGGCTGGTAAAACTCAACGGGTCTGGCAGTATCTGTGGAAAGAGAAACTGAGTTAACGTTTCAAGTCCACATGACTCTTCCTCATTAATTGGTATTCGATATTAACATTCCAGGTAGCTTTTTGCTTTTAAAAAGGGATAAATTAAAAGTCACCGCTTCCAAGTCCAGCTGCCTTTGGGTCATGCAGTGTAGTGTTGATTTCAAACTTTTACCTCTGGCAAAAAAAGGTTCCCTGCCGTCTTGGGTACTTGATTACTGCCATTTACCCAAAATGTTTGGACTTCTTTATCTAACGTATCTCACATTTTCATTAAACCAGAGATGGATGGTATTTACTGAGTACCTTATCAAGTCCTCAGGGAGTTACAAGGAAAATAATGGATACTTTTGAAGAGTAGTCATGGTCATTATGGAGGTAGATAATTTACACAGAACAATTAAGATCCGACTAAATGGCAAATGAATAAATAACTAGGTAAACTGTGTTTGGCAGTGTGTGTGTGATGAGAGAGAAATGTTAGCCAGGATACCCAGAGAATGACACATCCTGCTTCAATAGTGACATGGGATCTTGTATGCCACCTGGGGAAGCAAACAGGATCTCAGTTTAACATTTCATCCAAAGAACATCTCTAAAAGCAGCACTCCTGCAGTACCACATCCATGAGTTAGCTTAGAGTATTGCTTAAATCTGTAATGGGACTAGAACCCACGAACTTCTAGTTTCAAGGACAGTGTGTTCTAATTAAAACAAACTGATAACTGCTTACATAACCAGTGTTTAGCAATATGTCATCTGCTTTGCAATGCTAAATATGATCTATTTGTTTTAACATAGAAAAAGTTCAAACCTTTGGACTTGTAGGTAGCTGTCAGGCCAAAGTTACGACTTTCCGAACAACAATATTTCAATTGACACAGTCATATAGGTAGTATCCATTTCAAATAGTAGCAATGGGTTGCTTAAATGCAGGCCAAGTATGACCTAATATGCCAAAGACTTGTTTTTGAGTACTTCCAATTGATCAGGAGTGCTGATCAGGGTCAAGTTTAAGTGGTTATTAACTTCACTTGGGCAGCAATTAAACTAGGTGAGACCATTAGCAATTGTAAATAAGAGAGGAGTACAGACATGGCAGTCTGATTTTTTTTTTGTTGCTTTTCCATCAGTCTTCAAGGTGATAAGCCAAGATGCTGATCAGGAGAATTCTTATATCTTGGAGTAGAGAACCAAAGTTGGTCAATGATTTTTGACATGTAGGAAAATATTGCATCATGAACGGATTGTCTCTTTAATATCTCTAGAATCTGGAGCTTTTCAGGGAAGCAAATATCTATTAACAGTCATTTTTGTGGCTTGTCCCTATGTTCTGTTAACTTTTTCCATATTCTTCAAATTTAAGACCTTACTCTTGCACTATGTAAAAATAAGTAATGAAGCAGAACACATTACCTAAACAGAGCATTCCCCAAGTTATCTCACAGCTGCTGCTAACTCATTAAGCCCTGTTAGAAATGTGAATTATCTAAAGTAGAAAGAAAGAAATTAGGGAAATCATAACATTCTGTAGCAGATTATTACATTTGAATTATTATTCTATGTTAGATATAAATACTAAAATTAAATGTTTTTAGGGGAAATGTTGAGACTAGCACAACTGTACAAAAAGAATCCAATGGTTTTAAGTATTTGTTTCTCTTCCTTTCTTCAATATATTTCATGACATATCAACACCAAACACCCTGATTAACATTATATGAATAGGAAGGCAAATCAAAATCAATTTAGTAAATATTCACAGATATCTGTGTTTCTTATTTTGCTAAAATTGGAAAAAAACTGACATTTTACTGAAAGGACTCTCATCTAAGCCCTCTCTCCAATAACCTCATATAGACTCAGGTCACTTTTAAAATTCCTCCCATTAGTCGAAATGAGGATAATCAAAGTTTAACTTACAAACCAGCTTACAAGCTCAGGAATTCAGAACTAGACTTTATTTTTGTTATTTTTGCCAGTATTGTTTAATGCAAATATTAAACTTAAAAATACAATGAGAATCTGACTTTTTCTTATTTTTTATGATTATAGTCTAAAAAAACTTGATGTTTAAAAGTCTTTTAATATAGCAATACAAGATGTTAATTAAAAAAAACCTCAATGCTACAGTTACTATTGCATAAATAACATATAGCTTGGGTTTCCAGTAATACAGAAGTGGCAGTGCATTCAGGAGTTATATTCAGGAGGCCATTTGGCATTGCTTGGAATTTGCACTGGGTGGAAGAGTTACACTATGAACCCGAGTTGAAAATGCACTTAGATGGTCTGTGGGATCTCCTGGGCACTTAATAAATATGGGATTGAAACTTCTAATATTGTGATGAATGGAACACGCCTCTGTGCACTATTCTAACATTAAAAATATTCCCTGTGGGAGTGAGGGTCTGCATATGCATCCAACCATGCACAGCACAGAGTATAATTTGGTTCTTGTCAGGTGTATTTCTAACGTGACAGCTACCAGTCTGAAACATAGCAGCCTTCGATTTTTAAAAAAATCCAGTCATTTTTTTTCATTCTACAGCCAGGTTATCTCATCTGAGTGAGAGCGGGCTATTTGCGGCATGAATGAAATAATTAGTCCCACTTGTCTGCTTGCACTTTAAAGCACATCAAAGATTTATCTGGTTGCTTCAATCTTTACAGTTTTGGCACGTGACTGACTGCAAAACTGGGCTTTGAAGCTGGGGGTTTCTAATTCAGTTCAAAAAGGCACTGTATCAGTGTTGTGTTCCAATATAATCTCCTATATCCCATTGGGATATTTTACCATTGTCATTTGGTTCACAGCAATTCTAAGTGATGCTAAATCATCTATTTGTGAATTTGTCCTTTGGTATCCCTTTAGGAAAAGGAGGCTCCACACTGCTAATGGCACATTATGATTGTAATATCATCTCAAAATCATAGAACTTCACTGATGGATCATCTCACATATATCTCCAAATCTCGGTGATAAAGGATCAGAAGTAATGGTCAAGGGATCACAAGTAATGGTCATATGTGTATTATCTTTTGCTGTCATATTCCAAAGGTTCTAGGTGTGAAATAGTTAATACCTTCCCTTTTGCAAAACTTTAATCATTACCCCAAATGTACATTGCAAAGTTATATTTTAACACTTGCTCTCAAATTAAAGTAAACACTTGAAACAGTAATGAATAGCAGAGAAAAACATCACCGAACAGTCCATAAAACCATAAGACATAGGAGCAGAAATTAGGCCATTCGGCCCATTGAGTCTGCTCCGCCTTCAATCATGGCTGATAAGTTTCTCAACCCCATTCTCCCGCCTTCTCCAGGTAACATTTGATCCCCTTACCAATCAAGAACCTATCTATCTCGGTCTTAAATACACTCAATGACCTGGCCTCCTCAGCCTTCTGTGGCAATGAATTCTGTAGATTCACCACTCTCTGGCTAAAGAAGTTTCTCCTCATCTCTGTTCTAAAAGGTCTTCCCTTTACTCTGAGGCTGTGCCCTCAGGTCCTAGTCTCTCCTACTAATGGAAACATCTTCCCCACGTCTATTATATCCAGGCCTTTCAGTATTCTGTAAGTTTCAGTCAGATCCCCCCTCATCCTTCTAAGCTCCATCGACTATAGTCCCAGAGTCCTCAAACGTTCCTCATATGTTAAGCCTTTCATTCCTGGGATCGTTCTCATGAACCTCCTCTGGACCCATCAGTCCAAACTGATGACTGAAGAAACACACATGAACCGGACACGGAGTGATAAGTATGTTCAGTCATAGAAATGTACCTTGATAACTAAGATTTTCTCAATAATGAAGTACAATTACAATACTCAAATAAAGCACTCACCATGTATAGCAAAATAGTTAATGCAACTGAAAAGAACAAGTTTACCAGTTTGAGGGTGAAAGTGAAGAGGTTTCAGACCCCTATTTGTTTCAACTTTCTGCTGGTCACAGAATATGGCACTGTGAAGCTGTGAGGAGCTTAAAACAACAACAGAACTCTGGAAACTATGAACTGAATATTCTGCAGTTATACCAATGCAGAATTAGTTATGTACTCCACTTTAGGAGACACTAAAATGAATCCATTTCAATAGGGCCAAGCCACCTGGAAAGTGAAAACTAGTTTATAGTGAATGCATCTGTAGAACCTAGCTGATGATGATGATGATGTGCCCCCTCTGGGACTGTCTAGTCACCTTGAAAAGGAAACCTATCCTTAGCTAACAATAAATGAAATCAGCCTCTGTTTAATTCACTAAAAGGTACCACAAAAATATAAATGTTTGCACACACAATCAGGAATTTTCACAATCTGTTATGTGTCTCATTGCCCAACACAGAAAATAAAGACTGATTCACTACTTCTCCATTACTAAAGTGGAGTCTGTTATTAAGGACTTTACTAACCTACAGCTTTGCTAATCTTCACATGCCAAATTGGACAACTGCGCTGAGCTTGCCCTAGGCAAGGGTACATTTATGGCCAGAAGCAACATGCAGTCTGATTTTTGCCTCCTCCCCTTGGACTCAGAGGATTTTAACTGGCTGGGATCATACTACTTTGAGGAGTATATGCCCTAGGGCTGTTCAATTTCTTCCACAACTTTTGAGGCATTTAGCAACATCTTTGAATGGGGAATCCAAGATTGCTCAAGTATTTATTTTGATTATTCTTTACCTGAACAATTTCCCATTCACTGATGATGTCATAAACAGTTTTGAGTGATCTTATATTTATAACTTCCACAGCAAAATACAAGGCCATAATAACAAGTTAAACCGCACCAGGTTAAAATTTGTTCTCACAATGCCAAAACAGCAAAATCTCTCTCACCTATTTTAAAGTCCAATGCAGAGTTAATGGGCTGGAGATGGGGCCTGAAACTACGGTTGGCTGGCTTGTTGGTTCCCCAACCTTGTTCCCCCACTGACCATTTTAGCAGACGTGGGTTTGGGGTTAGTAGGTTGGGAGCCTGGTTAGGTTTAATTAAAGGAGGCTGACTGGGATTTTTCAGTTGGCCTCCAGCTTCCTGTACTGGTGAGGGCCAATTTAGGTGCCTGAAGGTGGGCACCCAGTGGCAGGCCAAGGGGGCAGATGCTCCTTGCAGGCTTAGAGGCCCTCCCTGCCTGCCTCTCTGGGTGCAGGTACAGTCACAGGCCACCCTGTAGAGGGATCTATCCACCACAGTAGTGGCTTCCCTGCTGCATATGTTTTTTTTTATTTGAAGTTTTAAATAATTTGGTGTTGAAGTGTCTTCTCAGTTACTTACCTTCCATTAGAGGCTGCTGCTCCTTTCAAGCTGGAAGGCCTCTGCTTAACCCTCCAGCTTTGAGAGCCTGCCCATCATTCCAATTGAGGAGGCGCCCTGACTGTTTCACATTGGGGATGGGTTTGGGACCCATCCCTGAAAACAGTCCTAACTTCTGTTTCCAGCCTCAGGGTGGGGGTGGGGGGGCAAATTCAGCTCAGTAGCATTTTCAATTTCTTACTAGTTGCCCAGGTTTGGCTGGATAGGTGATCCAGGTACCAGCTACTAACTAAGTCTACTTCTGCCAATTTTATTGAGGAAATTAAAACAATTTGCAAATACTTCATGCAGCAATACAGTGGGAACAGGATAACTGGAAGTAGCAATCCAGTGCTTAGCTGCAATATTTCATAAATGTAGTCAAAAGTAGTCATTGTCTTCCAAAGTGGCACTGACAAGATGATCACAGTGCCGAGTCTATACTGTGATCTCATTAGACAGTATCCTCCTGAAGACCTGGTGATAGCAGTTGTTGCCCATAATTGGATCATTCTGCTGTAGGAAACAATTACCTTTAGGAATGATAATCTGGCTATAGCCAAGATCCTCAACAGGAAGTCCAGAAAATTATGATAATTTAGGGCTCCAGTTAATCATATAAAAGCTGCAATTCTGAAAGCTTGGAGTAGAGTTAAACTTGCTCAGTGCTGCTCCTTTAGAAATGAAGCAAAAGTGCTAGGATTATTGAAATACTGAAGAAAATGTAACACTGACTGACCAATAAAAGCAATAGAATATTAAGGCAGCAGACACAAAAAATCCTCAAAATAGTTCAATAAAAATAAAACAAAAAAAAACAGTAAGACCACTTATAAAGAGTTGGTTTACTATTTTTCCACACATTGTGCACACAGAGAAACTTCTCACTGCTCCACAATTTAGCCCACAACAGCAATGCTGTTAACATAGCTTACTTTCTTCTCCCTACACATTGAAGTTCCAAACTAGACAGTTCAAATTATGATCATTGCTTATGAAGGGATACAATTTCCACCTTCATTTTGTTGACTGCTGCAAAGAGACTTACTTATTTGCCAGTTTTCAGGTTCAATCCCAAGATGTTAACTTTTAAAAATTTTATTTATTCTTTTATGGGATGTGAGCATCACTGGCAAGGGCAATGTTTGTTGTCCATCCCTAATTGCCCTTGAATTTGTGGCTTGCTAGTCCATTTCAGAGGGCACTTAAGAGTCAACCACATTGCTGTGGTTCTAGTGTAGGGGTGGGAAACCTTTTTCCTATCAAGGGCCATTCACACGTAGACAAAATCAGTCGTAGGTCAAGCACACATAAAAAACAACTTAATTTATTATTTTTTCTTGAGAGAATACAGAAACGTTCACCCAGTGCTTTCATGCGATGTCTGAATTTGCTTTTCCTTAATGAGCCTTGTTACGTCTGCTGGCACTGATGATGTTGCTACTCACAACTGGTTTTCCAAATTCATGTCTGTTAATCTGGCACGCAGATGGTTCTGTGCGAGAGAAAGTTTTGAACAAAACTGCTCACAGCAGTATGTAGTTCCAAATAGCAATGTAATTTTCAGCGCGTTTCTCTGTAAGTTTGTAAATTTATCAATGCCCACATGAAGTCTGTAGAATTCCAGCAGAGGCAAGTTATTGTATTTAGCCTTAAGTTCAATGTTGCTTTACAGATCTCTAACTTCATGTTGAAAGTTTTCAGGTACATTGACTGCTTCAATACTGAGCGATATGGCAAAAATGTTTAATCCCAGTTCCTTCACTCACAAAATTTCTGAAGTAAATTTTCACACTGCCTGGCGTACTCCACTGTTGTTGCAGGTTTTTGTTTCTGAAGGGTAGGAAAATGCACTGGGTTGCCCTTTTCCAGTTGCATTTGTTACAGCTTTAAATTGGCTTCAAATGATTTCACATTTGAAAGAAGGGACACAATAAGCTGGTACTTGTACTTGTTATGTACTTGTTATATCTGTTGTCTTGCAATTTAACATTGAGCTCAGACTGATACTGGGTAACGTCAACCATGAAAGCCAAGTCACACAGCCACTTGTTGTCACTCAGCTCGGCCACAGGTTTTCTCTTCATCTCCATGAAAAGTTTGACTTCATCCCTCAGTTTGTTAAACCACATCAGCATACTACCCCAGCTGAGCCATCGCACTTCACAATGGTAAACTAAATTGCTGTACTCTGATTCAAGGTCTTTTAATAACACCTTTGCAGTCAAATGGAGTGCTATGTACCTTTAAGAGAATGTAGTTAGTTGACCATGTAACTGAAAGTCTAGAGCTGGAAGTGATTGAAGAAGTACACATGGTGTTAGTGCTCTGTTCTTAGTTCTAATAAGCTACCAATGTTTGTTCAGTTAATCGGTCTCTCCACCTGTATTGTTTCAAGCACCAACTAACGCGTTCATATTAAGGGCACAGCTAGCATTTGCTAGACAAAGATAACCTGGTAACCAAAAACGTAAAATCCTTAAACGGCAGCTGTTTAACCCTCTACTTTTAATGAAGTTAATGCTCAAAGCTAATGTCGACATTATGCTGCTCAGTTGCACAGATTCTCCTGATGAATGATGCAGTGACATATAATCAACTTACTCGGATCAAGGTTGAGGAGATTCATTTCTTTGTTGATTAGACCAACTAATCCCTTTCAAGATCCAACCATTGCTGGATTGCCATCAGTAGTAAGATCACTTAATTTTTCAAATGATGATTGAAGCCCATGCCCTGCCAATGTAACCTTCTCAAAGGTATCTTCATCTCTGGTGACGTGATTGCTAGTAAGGCAAGCAAGTCCCCTTGAATCTCAAAATCTGCCGCGATTCCACACAGCAAAATTGCCAGTTAGCATGTACTTGTTATATCTACTGTCTCATTAATATCCAGAGAGTAAAACTTGAAATCAACCGCAGAATCTTTCCAAAATTTTTCAATGTCTTGAGCCATATCATTAATTCGATCTAACACGGTCCTGAGATAAGCTCACACTCGCAAATAATTTGATTTTCTCTGGAGCCAGTAAAGCTGCGATCACAACGATGCCCTCCTTTACAAACTCTCCTTCTGAATGAAGCCTAAGCTTTTTTGTGATAAGTTCATTCACTACATAACTGGTTTACATAACACTGTCCATTACCTTTCTTGGCTTTGTAAAAATTACTTGCTGTGTGCTCACATTCTTTTAAGGGCTTTAATTTTGTCCACTCACACTTGTCCTTTAAATTCTTCATATTTGATGTGCTTCGTGCTGTAGTATCTAACTAAACTGACTTTTTTCATGACAGAAATTGCTTCTCTGCAAATCAGGCACATGGGTTTGCCCTTCACCTCCACAAGAAAAAAACAATTGTTTGTCCATTTTTCATTAAAGACATGACACTCTGCAACCACATTTTTGATTTTGTTTGCAGTAGCCATGTTTTATTTTTGCTTTTGCTCCATCAATATCTCCAATCAAAATCTCCTAATGTCCCGATTGTGGTGTTTGAAGGAAGCACAGCCAGAATATGAACTTAGTCCCCACGAGGCTGAGCTTCATTGTGCCTGATGAGTGGGAGCTACTTCTAAAATGGTGTGAATGGTGTGTGCGTAATGGAGAAAATCCTCATTGACCTGGGCTTGTCATTGTGTTACCTCCAACTCCCTCAAAGGTTCGAGCTCAAGCTCCTTGCTTTCCAAGACTCAAAGTGGCTGAATATAACAGAAATGGTGTATAAATTCAAATTAGATAACACTAAATTACTCCAAAAAAGCACAGGGTAGCACAGCTTCCGTGTCTCAATAACAGCACTCCTGAAATTCAGCTCAACATTTTACTTGCTTTCCTTTCCTATTCTCTCCCTGTCTCTCTCCTCTTTCCCATTTTGTCTGTTGCTCTCTTTCTCTCTCCTTTCCGACTCTATCGCACCACCAAACCAACCCAGGGCAGTGACTCAACAACCCAAGGCTCTGGCCAACTCCCAGTCCGAAGTTGCACCTAGGCCTCTTTCTCAGTCTGCAGGGGTTGAGCCCCTGTCCTGAGATACCAATGGATTTGGGAGTGGGAGTGGGAGCGGAGGTGAGCTGGGATGTCCTTCTCCCTTTCTTGCCCTCCCCTGGTTACTCACACTTCACCACCCAATCAGCAGCCAGCAGCTTCCCGATACTGCCATGTGTCTCGGGCCTCGCTCTGCTCCCACAGCCTGGGCCTCTGGATTCTGCGGCTGAGGCTCAGGCGTCAAAGCATGGTGGCAGCTGGCCCAGAGTGCAGCACTCGTTGGCGGGGTGCGGGGGTGGGGAATGTCACTGCAGGCTGGATGAAAAAGTATAACAGGCCGGATCCGTTCCTGGGCCAAGGGGTTCCCACCCCAGTCTACAGTAACATGTAGGCCAGGCCAGGTAAGGATGGCAGAATTCCTTCCCTAAAGACATTAGTGAACCAGATGGGTTTTTCTAACAATCGATAGCTTCATGCTCATAATTACTGAGACAAGCTTTCAATTCAAGATTTTTAATCAATTGAATGTAACTTCCCCCAGCTGTCATGGTGGGATTCGAACCCATGTCCCAAGATCATTAGCTGGGGCTTCTGGATTACTTGTCCAGTTACATCACCACTACGCCACCATCTCCCCCAAATCTAATTTCAGATGTTGATGCACCTGTTACAAGTTTCACTATTCTAGAAATAAAGAATACAGGTCAATAACATTAAAGTAAAAAAATGCAAGATTATTCTGGTGTATGTCATCTCAACGTTAAAAGCACAGGCTAATTTTATTCAGCATTTAAATAGATATAAAAATATATAATAAATATAATGTATGAAATTATAAAATATTCCCTTTGATGAGTTAAGAATTAGATCAGTGGAGTTGTTCACAAATTTTTTTTTGTTCTTTTCTCTGTCCTGTTTAATAATAATCTGTGTCTAAGCAGTGAAGATGCAGCTGGGAAGTTACTCATCAAGCCACATCAAAATACAACTGATTAGCTTTAAAGCTGTTCTATTGAAACGGGTTGTAAAATAAAATCCTTCTTCTACTCCAAAACAAATCCTAACCAAAAATATACTTCCAGTCAACAACAGTGATTTGCTCGATCGCATCAGAGCATAGATTGTCCTCTGCATTCTGCAGAAAGCTCAGTTCTCAGGTCCTGCAAAGAGAAAATTACGTGACCCCAAAATTTCCAGGGGTTTCTAAAATAAGCGTAACTAGCCCTGAAGTAGCTGAATGTCCAACATCAACATGAGAATAAAATGGAAGACATTTCTGGTATTCTCTTTCTGACTGCACCTGAGACACACCCAAATAGAGCAATTACCTCAAAGTATCTGGCATTGTGGTTTGCTCTGGATATTCCACAGGGATCCTGGGATCAATTCAAAGAAGCAATTAAAAACTCAGCAATTTCCACCCTTAACATTATCTGCAGGCTGAGACCCTCAGGCTGCCTCTCTCCTTTTAGGCCACCATCAACACTCCACCTTTTAGCCCTCCTTTCCAATCTGATTCAAAGTCCTATTAAGTCCTGAACTACTTGCATGGCCTGTTTGTGTCAGGTGGGTGCTCAGGCCATACAAATAGTTTAGGTGAGGACATTTCAGAGCCCTGGTTTTGCAGAAGTTGTAGCGCTTTTCTAGTACAATTCAGTTGTTGTGCACTCAGTGAGGAAGAACATTGTGAAAGGACAGTATTTTAATTTTTATACGCTTTGACACTGAATTTCCATAGGTGGTTGCACTGGGATCATACCTGATGCTGTTCTCCAGTAAAGTTTGTAAGAGATAATGGGAAGACCTATTCTGCATGTGGCAAGCAGTAGTGTCTACCTGTGTTGAGGGAGATTGTCCACGATTTCCTCGTCACCCCTCCTTTTTCATACTGCAATAAATGTCTTTAAGTAAGGTGGCTAATCCAGGATTATTCTGTATTTTTTTTAATAAATATCCCACTTTAGCATTCTAGGTTGCTTTCCAGGTCTGAACCCCGCAAGTACGTCCCACATGCGGCATTGTGGAGACTGAATAAATTCCATTTACATGGTGCACCAGACGCCAATTTAACACTGGGTCCCTGTCAATGTTTTATTCTCAACCTGTCATTTGCCTTGTAAGGGGTGGATAGAATTCCAGTTATACATGTCTCTTTGGAAACTCCCAGAAATCTTAAGTGAACATTGGTCTCCTGAGTGCCCACACGACTTAGGACTGGTTGGTAGGGCCTTCTATCAGGGTTGGAAGGGTCAGAAATAGAAGTGTAGCTGGTGGCCTAAAAGTACAGCAGCAGTCTGAAGGTCCTGAGACCTGAAAGTAATGCTTGGCGGGTAATTGCTGAGTTTCTAATTGCTTCCTTGGATTGATCTCATGACCCCAACAGGGTCATGGGGGTTCTGCCAACCTCCTGCTGGAGCAGAACTGGTGGAACCAATGCCAAATGTCAGGTGCATGTTTATGTAGTAGTGGGCATATGTTAAAATCAGTGTTGATCTGGGGGAAAAAAATGGTTAAAAGGTATGGCAATTGACTTCTTTTTCCCAGCAGAAATCTTGACAAAACGTGATGGCTTTGTACTTCATCGTCAAAATGCTCCACATTCCCACTGTGAACTAGTACATTTTATAAATTTTGGGCTGTAGTTCTTTTAGTCAAACCCGAGCTAAGTCATGCAACATATAACTATTTCAGCACTGCCTATTAAGCTGGATCTAGTGGGCCAATGTCCTTAGTGCAGAAGAGCTTTCAAGGACAGAAAAAAAACAAAAGCCCGTTATACTCTGTAGTTTCAGCATTACCACAAGATTCAGTGAAAATGGAGAAACACCAGAGTTGAGTTTGACTTGACTATAATTTTATTAATTTCTTATACCAGGTTTTGTAATTTCTGTAATCTGTCCTATATTCTACATTGTGGTGGATATTCTTTTACCGCACCCAGTACCTTGTGACTATTTACTATCCATGCTATGTGGTGCAGAAGTCTGTTCCAAATCATCTGGCAGAATAATCCAAAAAAGTGAAACATTTATGGAATTATTTGTGTCTGAATTTGCTAATTTTAGGAAAGAATATAAACTTGAGTTAGCGGCTCCTGGTCCAACAGTGCTTTGTTTTTAAAATTCGTGGCCTTCTTTTGGACCACCTTTCTGGCCTCCCGCTCCCTAAATCTGTACATTCCTCCAGCCCTGCGATCTTACTTTGCCCCATCATTGGCAGCCATGCCTTCAACCTCTCCACTTCCTATTTTAAGATGGTACTTAAGACCTAACTATTTGGCCAAACTTCTGATCACCTAATTAATATCTCCTTCTTTGGCTCAGTGATTTTGTTTGAGTACACTCTTGGGCTGTTTTACTACATTAAAGGCATCATATAAATGTAAGTTGTTGCTGTAAAAGGTTGTGGGATGCAGATAGAAAAGAATTATAGACAATTTGATCACGACTCTGCTACATACACACACCATACTCTGACAGAGAACACTTACAGCTTCAATAAATAAGAAATCATGCATGCCTATTCCTAACTATAATATTCTCATGATGTTGTCTAAGCTGTAATTATAGAATCATTGTTGGATAAGCACTGAAAGAGATCATTCAGTCCATCGTACCCATGGCAGCTCTTTGAAACAAATATCCAGTTAGTTCAGTTCCCTGCCCTTTCCCCATAGCCCTGCAAATATAGAGACAATAATCTGAGACAAAATTAATTGTCATGTGGGAAACTACAGGTTAATAAATGAGCACCAGCATGGATTTATAAGGCAAATTGTGTTTGCTGAACCTGATTGAGTCCTTTGATGAAATAACAGAGGGAATTGTTGAGGGTAGTGTGGTTGTTGTTGTGAATATGGAGTTTCAAAATGCATTTGATAAAGTACCACCTAATAGACTTGTTAGCAAAATTGAAGCCCATGGGATGAAAAGAGTAATGGCTGCATGGATAGAAAACTGGCTAAGGGAGAGGAAGCAGACAGAAGTGGTGAACTTCTGCTTTTCAGATCAGAGGAAAATATACAGTGACGACCCCAGGTCTATGTTGAGACTAGTGCTCTTTTTGATATATATGAATAAGCTGGACTTGGGTGTACAAGTCATAATTTCAAAATTTGCCGATGATATGAAACTCAGCAAATATAGTAAACAGTGAGGAAGATTGTTATGGACTTCAGGAGGGTATATACAGAATGGTGAAATGGGTAGACACCTGCCAGATGAAATTTAACACTGAACTGTGAAGTGATTCATTTTGGTACAAAGAATGAGCAGAAAGAGTATAAACAAAGTGCTACAATTTTGAAGATGCTGAAGGAACAGAGAGGCTTGGAAAGTGACAGGACAAATTGAGAAGACTGTTACAAAGTCATATTGGATCCTTGGCTTTATAAATAGAGGCCTAAGAGTGTAAAAACAAGGAAGTTATGTGAACCCTTTATAAAACACTAGTCAGGCCCCAGCTGGAGTATTTTGGACAATTCTGAACACCACATTCTAGGAAGGATGTCAAGACCTTAGAGAGGTTGCAGAGCAGATTTACTAGAATGGTACCAGGGATGAAAGACTTCAGTTACATGGTCAGGCTAGAAAAGCTGTGTTGTTTTGCTTAGGCTAGAGAAGATAAAGGGCAGATTTGATTGAAGTGTTTGAAATCATGAAGACTTTTGATCAAGTAAATAAGGGAATCTAAACCTAAGAAATCTATGATGACTATTTCCAAAATGCCCAGTAACTGAAACATTCTCCATTTCCCTCACTCCTTCCCCCAGAACCAGATCCAGTACTGTTTCATAAGACCATAAGACAAAGGAGCAAAAATTAGGCTATTCAGCCCATCGGGTCTGCTCCGCCATTCAATCGTGGCTGATAAGTTTCTCAACCCCATTCTCCCCGTAAACTTTGATCCCCTTACCAATCAAGAACCTATCTATCTCAGTATTAAATACACTCAATGATCTAGACTCCACAGCCTTCTGTGGCAATGAATTCCATAGATTCACCACTCTCTGGCTAAAGAAGTTTCTCCTCATCTCTGTTCTAAAAGGTCTTCCCTTTACTCTGAGGCTGTGCCCTCGGGTCCTAGTCTCTCCTACTAATGGAAACATCTTCCCCGTGTCCACTTGATCCAGGCCTTTCAGTATTCTGTAAGTTTCAATCAGATCCCCTCTCATCCTTCTAAACTCCATCGAGTATAGACTCAGAGCCCACAAATGTTCCTCATATGTTAAGCCTTTCATTCCTGGGATCATTCTCGTGAACCTCCTCTGGACCCTCTCCAGGGCCAGCACCTCCTTCCTGAGATATGGGGCCCAAAATTGCTCACAATATTCTAAATGTGGTCTGACTAGAGCCTTATAAAGTCTCAGCAGCACATCCCTGCTTTTATATTCTAGTCCTCTCGAAATAAATGCCAACATTGCATTTGCCTTCCTAACTACCGGCTCAACCTGCAAGTTAAGAGAATCCTGGACTAGGACTCCCAAGTCGCTTTGCAGTCCAGATTTCTGAATTCTGTCCCCATTTAGAAAATAGTCTATGTCTCTATTCTTCCTACTAAAGTGCATAACCTCACACTTCCCCATGTTGTATTCCATCAACCACTTCTTTGCCCATTCTCCTGTCTAAATCCTTCTACAGCCTCCCCGCCTGCTCAATACTACCTGTCCCTCCACCTATCTTTTTTCCTTCATCATTAGGCTGTAAACATACTGATCAAGAATGTTCTCTTGTTTGCATTTCAGAAATTCCTCCCCAACTTTGTCCTTAACACTTTAATTGCCACAGTCTATTTTAGGATAATCGAAGGCCCCCATTCTCATAACTTTACTGTTCTTGCAAAGTGCCACCAAGCAGGGAGGGTTGGCGTTGGGGAAGAAGTGAACTTCTGAGAAGTAGAAATAGTAACGTAATTTAAAAGCATAATAATAATTTAGTTTCTGAAAAATAATAAGTATGGTGAAAACTTTCTCTCCCTATAGAAGGTGGAAGTGTTTGTAAGTATCTACAATCAAAATGAACAATTCCACTTGGCCTCCTCCTGAGGTCCCCACCTTCACAGATGCCAACGTCAAACTGTTTCACAGTGCATTCTATGTAACGTCAAGAAGTAATTATGCATACTGGACAAACCGAAGGCTATGGACTTTGGTAAAATCCACTATGTACCGCTCAAGACCTGCACACCACAACTGGTTGCCACTGCTACCCCACCACCAGTTCCAGTGAAGATGTTCCAGTGCAGCTATGACATTGGCAACTAATTGCTCCAAATATCCACAAAAGTAAGAAAAACCCAATTCGATCAACTGTCACCTGATTAGTCTCCTCCCAGTCATCAATGATGGAAAGAGTCATCAATGGTGCCATTAAGCAACACCTACTTAGCAATGAACTACTTGTTGACACGCAATTCAGGATCTGCCAGCACTTCTTGGATCCCAGGCCTTGTCACAGTTTTAATGCGGGTATGAAAGCAAGAGGAGCGATGGCAGTAATTGCTCTCGACGTCGAGGCAGATTTAAATGAGTACAGCACTAAGGTCAATGAGGGAACCACTCTGTGACCCACGTCATCACTGAAAAGGAAGATGGACATGGCTGTCAGAGATTTCACAGTCCATCAGAGCAGCTTCCTAGGTCAAATTAACTTTATCGATGACCTTCCATCAATGAGAAGATTAAAAGTGGGACTACTCGCTCTTGATTTTAAAATGTCCAGTTTTAAGCAGCCCATAACCGCCTCCAACAGGCCCTAAACAAAATCTGAATTTTGGCTAACAAGTATCAGGCAATGACAATCTCCAATAAGAGAAAAACATCACTACCTCCCACAACCATCACTGAATCCTCCATCATCAATGTCCTATCGTAGCTGCTCACACTGACTCACTGCTTAATTGGACCAGCCATATCAGAAGTGTAGCTGCAACAGCAGGGCAAAAGCAGGGACTGTGTGACAATTGCTAGATAAGTCCATTTCATCAGTACCCCTGCTACCGGAGTAATCCACCACCAGCACCAGACTTGCTGCATCTACGGGGTGCAGTACAGCAACTGACCAAGTCTGCTTCCTCAACCCTGCAAATTCTACCACCAAGGACAAGAGGAAAAAGGGCAGGGAAACATCATCACTATCCAAACTTGCACATATATCACTATGCACATATGGGGACAAAATCCTGGAAATCCCTCACCATTGTGGAAGCACAATCAGCCAAAGATAACTGCTGCAGTTTGAAGAGATGCCCCCCCACCTCCCACAGCCCGTCCCCTACTACCCCACGCCCAACATTTTCCAAGAGCAATGACAATGTATGAAGCCTCACTATTTTCACCCAAATTCCAAGAAAAAAAAACGAACGCCACTCTGACTGTGCAAATATATGTATTATCAAGCATGATGTAATCTCCTTGCTGACTTCCCAACCCCATGAACTACAGCTTGTCCAAATTGCTGCCACATATATGGAAAGGAAAACGGGCAGGCAACGTAAACAGGCAACTGATCTGATACTGTCAGTTTTACGTCCCCAATCAAGTTGAATATTACTCTCATAATTTTGAAGGTGGGCGAGGGGTGACAATCGCAGGAGAGAAAAAAATATTTAAATTAGTTGACTACACATTTGTCCAGTTGTACATTGTTCTTTTATTTTCTATAATAATCTTATACAGATGCACCAGAGCTCAAATGTTCACCACAAGCTCTGAGCACTATTATCACAGATAGCCATCTAACTCATGCAAAGACTGCTGGGTAATGTCACTTGCAACATAATTCCCGAGAGGTCTAAAACTTATAATTAAAATGATTAACTCTGTAGTATAAGAGTCTGGCACATAAAGGGTTACTGTGGGACTGAGTACACTACTGCCCACACAGTGATGTAAGAGAACACATGATCTGGACCATGGGGTCAGTGTAGTGTTAGACAGAGCTGTATGTAGAAGCAAGCATGGAGACTGCTCCTAGCTTGGATCTTTATTGTACCTATGTATGTACTTTCTGTTGAACCTAAGACTATGAATGCCTTAACGAGATCTACTGAACTATGTTCAACACCTTACAACAAACTCCAGCTAATATTCTTAGCTCCACTTGGTGGCTGCCTCTCTTTCTCTGCCTTCTCCCCTAACTTTCCCTTCTCTTACAAATTAGACTCAGGCACCATTCTATGCACTCTGCATCGTCATTGATTCTAATGTTGCCATTCTTTCCAACAGTCTGTCAGGTATGAAGTACTGGGTGCTTAAGATTTCCTTCAGCTCAACATAGACAAAAGCTAAGCCATCTTTTTCAGCTCCTGCCAGCATCTACTCCATCAACTTCCTTGGCTGTGATCCCAGACTGAATTAGGCACCACCTGACCTCAGTGTCCTTCTCAACTCTGAGCCAAACCTTTTACCTATACCCAATCAGCTGCCAAGACTGAATTCTTCTAATTCTGGGACATTGTTTCAGCAGGTAGGTGTAGGCAAACAGTCATTTCTTTGCAGATTAAATTCTTAAATACACAGTCTTTGTCAGTCTCTCCAATTCCAACCTTCACAAAACTTCAAACTATCTATAAACGTACTACCAAAGTCCACTTCTGTGCAAAGTTACCTATCATTTGAGTTCATGCCAAACTCCTCTATCACTCAGTGCCCCAGAGAATTGACTGCACGATCTGCATCTTCATTTTCAAATCCCTCTAAAGCTTTGCTCCACCATCCTTGAATGATCTTCTCCAGCCATGGGTACTTACCCACACCCTCTGTTCCTGAATCTGGATTATTGTTCACTCCCCATTGCCTCTGCTCTGCCAGTGGTGCCCAATCTTTTCGCCACTCCACTATGCATTCACCCTTTGGAATACTCTCCTGAAAGCACTTCACTTTTGCCCTTTCGCCTTGCCTTCAAAAGTATCATTTCCATACTTCACTTCTCTTCCCCTAAATCTATCCACTTGCTGCTCATTGTCCAACATTGCACGGTGTAAAACACTTTGATATTTTTACAAGAACCACTACATAAATAAGAGAATAAAACGTTTTTCACAATTATTTGAAAGGATTTTTATTTTATATTAACACAAATCCTTTCAATACAAAAGCAAAATACTGTGGATGCAGAAAATCCAAAATATGTCCCCTCTCCTCACTGTCCAAGACCCCAAACACTCCTTCCAGGTGAAACAGCAATTTGTATGTACTTCTTTCAACTGAGCATACTGAATTCACTGTTCACAATGCAGTTTCCTCTACACTGGGGACACTAAACACAGATTGGGTGGCCACTTTGCAGAACACCTCTATTCAGTCTGCAAACATGATCCAGAGATTCAGATAACCTATCATTTTAATTCTCTACCTTGCTCTTCATTCCTGAAATCCTGCAGCATTCCAATAAAGTTCAATACAAGCTCAAGGAACAGCACCTTGTCTTTTGATTACACTTTACAACAGGATGACTGACTCTCGGGGAAAAGATTAAGGGGCACATTGACATGGGGGACCGCAGGCAGGGGTTGCTGGCGAACCTGAGAGAGTGGAGGGGTTGCTAACTTACCTATGAGAGCAAGGTGGGGGAGTTGATACTATCAGATGCACTACAGGTGAGCAGATGCATGGTGCACGTTTGAAATTTAAAAGTCTGAATTAAATGAACGATAGCACCCCGGGATATAAAGTCCAGGACATGGGACAATCGCCTCCATTACGGGATGATCCCATAAAATCCAAGGGAGTTGGTCAGCCTGCTTTACAGCCTTTTCAACTCAAGACTGAGTTCGACAATTTCAGATTATAACCTCTGCCCCCATTTTATTTCCTTTTTCTTTGCAGGCTTTGGTTTTTCTATGTTGTTTTTCTCTTTGTCTTTATGGCCCAGTTACATTGCCTCCAAACACATCATCTGTTTCTTTATTTGATCTATTAGCATTCTGTTTGTCCATGCCACACCATCTTTTTTAGCATTCATTCTCTCATTTTCCACTCTATCACAGACCATCTCTTTTGTTCTTTTTCCAACCCTCCCCCTTTTACTTGCTCAAAACTTATTATATTTCTAACTTTCTCCCCCCAGCTCTGGTGAAAGATCATCAAGCTGAAATGCTAACTCTCCACAGATACTGCCTGACTTGATGAGTATTTCCAGCATTTTCTGTTCTTAAATCCTTTCAATATCTGTCCATCTTTATTTCTGGTGAAGTATTGGATGAGTTTTTTGTTTCACTTCTACCACCTCAACCTAAATGCAAAAATACTATCCAAGCTCACTGTGATTCAAGTGCTCCTGCAGCAGACTAACTCTGTCGCTGGATAGTGAATTTTTCAGGAGACGAGTGTTGAGCACGCAGGGATTTTGAGGGGGCTTGACAGAGCAGATGCAGAGATTCACCCTCACGGGTGAATCTAGCACTAGGGGCCACAGTTTAAAAATAAGGGGGTTCCCATTTAAGACAGATTTGAGGAGGAATTTATTGTCCCGGAGAATTAATTGTCTTTGGAATTATCTTCCAGAGAGAAGTAAAAGCTGGGTCATTGAATATATTTAAGGCCAAGTTAGACAGATTTTTGATCTACAAGGGAATCAAGGGTTATGGGCGGTCAGCAGGAAAGTAGAACTAAGGCCACAATCAGATCAGTCATAAACTTATGGAATGGCGGAGCAGGCTCCTGGGCTGAATGGCCTATTCTTGCTCCTATTTTGCTTTTGTATTGAAAGGATTTGTTTTATTATAAAATAAATCATTTATGATCTTATGATAATCCTGTTCACAGAATCATAGAATTATTAGTGTAGAAGGCAGCCATTCGGCCCATTGTGTCTGCACTGGCTCTTCAAGCATTTTAACTTAGTACCAATCTCCTGCCTTTTCCCTGTAACTCTGCACATTGTTCCTATTTAAATAATCATTCAATGCCTTCTTGACTGCCTCAATTGAACCTGCCTCCACCACACTTCCAGACAGTGCATTCCAAACCCTAACTACTCGCTATGTGAAAAAGTTTTTATCTCACCTTGCATATGTTTTTTTTGCAAAACACTTTAAAACTGTGCCCTCTGGTTCTCAATCTGTTTACGAAGGGGAACAGTTTCTCCCTATCTACTCTGTCTAGATCCCTCGTGATTTTGAAAACTTCTATCAAGTCTCCTCTTAGCCTTCTCCTCTCCAATCTTTCCTCATAACTGAAGTACCTCATTCCTGGAACCATTCCCGTAAACCTCTTCTGCACTCTCTCCGATGCATTCATATCCTTCCTATAGTGTGGCGCCCAGAACTGTACACAATACTCCAGCTGAGATTTAACCAGTGTCTTATATAAGTCCATCAAAACCTCCTTCCTCATGTTCCCCATACCCCTTAATGCAGCCTAAAACACTATATGCTTTAGAAACAGCTCTCACTACCTGTCTTGCCACCTTTAATGACTTACGTACATATACACCCAGGTCTCCTTGCTCCTGCACACCCTTTTGAATAGTGTATTTATTTTATACTGTCTCTCCATGCTCTTTGTACATCACCTCACACTTCTCTGCATTGAACTTCATCTGCCACCTATATGCCCACTCCGCTCCACTCCACCAATGTGTCAATATCCTTTTGAAGTTCTACACTGTCCTACATATATGTCCCAACACCGACCCCTGGGGGACTCCACTACAAACCATCTTCCAGCCCCAAAGGTACCCATTAACCACTACTGTCCCTTTGATTCCATGACCTGTAACTTTCTTCACAAATCCGTTACATGGCACTGTATCGAACGCCTTTTGGAAGTCCATATACCTACATCAATGGCCTTGTCCTCATTAACCTTCTCCGTTAGCTCTTCAAAAAACTTCAGCAAATTAGGCACAATTTTCCTTTAACAAATCTATGCTGACTCTTCTGGCTCAATCCACATTTTTCCATGTGACTAATTAATTCTATCCCAAATAATTGTTTCTAGGGCCTGAATCTTCTGGTCAGTGTGCAGGGGCAGGCCCCATTCGCTGACGCGTGAAATTATACGTGGTGACATCACAGAGTCAGCTGCATGCCTGCAAAACTGTCAAAGGCCTATTAAGGCCATTTATATAGCAATTGAAGTAATTAACAGGGCTGCCCGTCCAACCTTAAGGTTGGCGGGCAGGCGAAGAGCCCAGGCAACCTTCGCATTTTTCATGAAACCTCATCCATGGGTGGGATGAGGTTTCATGAAGGTTTTTAAATTTTAATAAAAATTAATAAAATTCATAGACACGTCGCAGCTGATGTGACACTGTCACATGAGGGGACATGTCCAAATAATTAAAAAAAAATCTTTTATTTGCTTTTTCACAATGAAATTAAACTCCGAGGCAGCTCCATGCCTCAGGGAGATTTCTGTGCTCTTTCCCACGCATGCATGAAACGGCGCTGGCCCCAAATCAGCCTCCTCCCCCCGTCCGCACAGGGAGCACTCAGCACTTCTGGATTCGCATCAGGCTGGGCAGGTCTTAATTTACGTGGTCCGCCCATGTAAAATGGCTGCGTGCCCTCCTGCACCCACTCCCACTCAGCTCCGTCAAAGTGTAGAAAATTCTCCCCCAGAAGTTTTCCCACCAGTGAAGTTAAACTGACTAGTCTGTGATTGCAGGGCAGATCTTTACAACCTTTTTTGAACAAGGGGGTAATATTTGCAACTCTCCGGTCCTCCGACACTTGCCCCGAATCCAGGGAACATTGGAAGATTATTGCCAGTGCCTCTGCAATTTCCACTCTCACTTCCTTCAATATTCTTGGATGCATCTCATCCGGTCCCGGTGCCTTATCAACTTTAAGCACCGACAGCTTATCCAATACCTCCTCCATCTCAATTTTAAACTCCTATAATGACAGTTTCTTCCTCTATCACCATGGCCTGGGCAACATCCACCTTATAGGTAAAGACAGATGCAAAGTATTTACTTAACACCTCAGCCATGCTTCTTGCCTCTATGTGTAAATCCCCTTTTTGGTCCCTAATCAGCCTTACTCCTTTCTTTTTACTTTTTAAAAACTTTTTTTTGCTGTTACACAGTAGCTGCACTCTGCAAGCTAATAAGAGTCTTAATCAGATCACAATAGTCACTAATCAGCAAGGGCAGTGGGGTCTGATGCAAGGATAGGAATATTAAGCTTCCATTTCCAACTTTGAAGAGGACAGCCCCAATCTGAAGGCTTTCCACTGTATGATGATACTGCTTTTTTCTCAATTACAGAGAAGAAATTGGGGTATTGAAATTACATAGTGATATGGATCGTAATGTGTTTCTATGCAATTCTTTTGTCCACTATTTTATGTGGGCATTAAACTTTTAAATAAAATGACTGTCATTAAAATAGTGGACAAAGCAATTACATGTGTGTCTTAACTGTTTACATACTAATTCATACAGTGTAATTTAAAAACCTGACTGTATTTTGCACATAAATACTTCAACTGAAAGGGTGCAGGAAAGACCATATAAAAGCTTATAGAGAAAGCTGTTTGTACAATTAAAAACTTAGTTTATCGTCTAGAATTCAAGGGTATTTACATTCTTGGCTAATTTATTTTGAATAAAGCCCAGCACAGCAGTCAATGTTTCAAATTGTGAGAGATTCTTACCCCCGGTTACTTTCCTTGAAAACATTGTAATTTTGAATTTAAGAGGAGAGATCAGGAAGAGCATTTTTTAGCAAAAGTTCTGAGCATATATTTACCAAATCAACATATATATATATCTTGGCTGATCTTTGTAGTGGTCTTCACAAGTACAATAAATACAGCTATTGCATCAGCATTTTTAACTGAAAGCAAATGACTCTATCCTATGTTTCTCAGCTGCATTTCATTCATGGATCATATTTCATCTGATAATATTGTTTCCAAAGGTAGTTTTTGCATCTTTATTTGTATTTCTCCCCTCCAGCTCACATCTCTATGCTTTGCGTTTAATTCTCTTCTGCAGTGTACAACTCCTGGTTATGCCTTACTTTCCACCTCCGAGATTAATATAACTCCTGCTTCTGCAGATTCTCCCTCAAAAGGCATGGCTGGAAAAAAGGCAGGTGCAAAACCACTCCAACATTCACAAGCAGCCAAATGCTTTGCAGCCCTGTCCATCATCCATCATCATGTAATAAAAATGGTAGTCATTGGTTACAAGGTTGCTATGATGCAAATATTGGAACCAATTATAGTCTAAAATATTTCTACATGGCAACACTGAATAAAGATATGGTACAGCAACAGAACTATAAAAAACATTGATGATTTTATAAGATGGGCACACTCCTATTAATTAATGAACCCCTTATATATTGAGGCAAAAACAATGATTGTGTTACGTTTAGATGTATATTAACTATATTGTATGTTGATTTTCAGGTTAATGCCAACATATTTTAAATTGAAAGCACTTTTCTCAGCTGATTACAAATACAGGAGCGACATGCCAAATACACCATAGTAAACAGATGGTGCAAAATACATGAGGAATTTATCTCCAACTGTAAGTTAGACAGATTTTTTTCAACACACTACAGACTGCATCAGCTGTTATTTGTGAAGCCAGTATTCCACACAGATCAACAGTCCCTTACTGTGCTCATTTTCTCTCTCAAAGGAATCTTATGGCTCTCACTAAAAATATTTTTTCCCTTGATGCATCAACTTGAACTAAAATATTTATTCAAAATGTGGAATGTGCAATGGAACTTGATGATATATTTGCAGAATTTCAGAGCATTCCACATACCATGACTTTCATTTTCCCTAAAATTGGAATTCTGCGTCCTTCCCCACCCAAATAAATTACCATTCATTTGTGATTGGATAATAGCACCTTCAGGCCTAAATTTTCCAAAGGGTCTTATTTTGACAGCAGCAACTTGTTTATTTTAAGTGGGTTACTGCCAGTGTTAAAACAATGCCAACTGGCAAATCTGGGCTCTGTTGTCATTCACGCAAAATGCCACCTTTTCACATCACATTTTCATGTCTAAAAACCTCTTAGAGCTTACATAGCACACTAATGGCATTTATGCAAGTGGCACTGTTCTGTTTAATAGAGAATGCTATTAAAATCTCTCTAAAACTACAATACCATTTACTGCAAGAGACAGACATAGCTCATAGTGATGCTGCTACACAATATGATTCATTTTGAATTCTTTTCTTTATGGAAAATTAGACCAAATTAGATTGACATCCTGTTATTGTTATCTTCTTTGGCTAGCAAACTGAGTTACAATAACAGGCATGCATTGTATACAGTACTTGTTTCAGCATGAAGTAACAGTATATGCAAATGAAAAAGGGAAGTGAAAAACTGCAATTTATCATTAGGAAAACAAAACAATTAAGCCTTATTCAGTGGTATGCACCAGAGATCAAAAATGGTAGTGCAACAAATGCTGAAACTGCCACTTTGAGCATGAATGGTATATTTTCAACGCTTCTCACTAAATCAAGTCATTTGATTTGAAGCAGGCTTTTCCAGTCTAGAGAAAGTTAAGTGCTTGAAGGTTTTCCAAGTTACAGCAGTTTTCTTGTCACAATTTAACTCTGTTGTAAAATTATCATATACAGTATAGGAAGAAAAACATAGCATCCATATTATAATAACTCTACAGGTAAATGCAAAATAATGCCTCGAGGTCAAAAGGTATAATTTATGGCACTTTATACTGTGCCTACTGGCAAAGAGCCAACAGCTTTTCAGAAGCAATGCAAACTGGGAGCTGTGCTTACACTGCCCGCTCACATCATTGCTGAGTGGCATAGCAGAGCTCTGAGCATGTGCACTTAAATGTTTATGTAAACTGATAGTTTTTGGCTTCCGTCTCTGTCTCAGCTCAGTTTTTGGAAAATTGAAAATAGCTGACTGTCCTGTCAACTCTTCTCGATTGATAGGAATTGAAAAATGGCATCCTGTAGCATTAGAGTTTTTTTAAAGAAAAACTTAGATTAAAAAGCCAACTTTGTACCAGCAACGGTAAAACCAGTGCCAGTGTGAAGTGAAGAGGGAGCACCTTTCGGAGCTGCTCTTACTTTCTCTGATACTGATCTCCACCGGCAGATTTATATTGCCCCTTTGGCATCAATGTGTTGAAAATGTAAGTACGGCACCGGGAGACAAAAGGTGCAGTATAAAAACAGCATTAACTGCAGGCTGTTAAGTCACCATGCAGAACCTAAGGGTTTTCTTTTGCATCATTTGAAACTATCTTTGATAAGCAGTCTAGTTCCTGACTTGTAAGCAAAATTTCATGGAGAAAATGCTGAACTTTGACAAACAACTACGATCGAGAAAACATGCATGCTAACCAACAGATTGGGTTTATTTTTAAACTTCAGGGAACAAAGTAAAGGGCTATCGTATTTATATTGGCCAGGAATTTTCAATTATACTTCAATTATTTGACAAATTAAACTTGCAGTATTTCATGCGGTAAATTCTGTTCTCAAATATATTACTAACAGACTAACTACAACAGCAACAGAAATGAGAAATGATGATAATGTGAGGAATTACTAAAAAAAGAAAAAGTACATTTTAAGGCTTGATTCTGTCAAAATGTTTCATGTAAATAATCATACATGCATAAAGTTACGCACATCCCATTGGTCAGTTACAGAACTTAGGAGGCTGTGGAGATAATTACTGTCACATCAGAATGCATAATCCAGTGGGATATGAACAGAAAATGAGGGGAAAATACATAGAAATACCAGTCTTCATAACTGTCATTTCATGGTGATTGTAAATAGAGAAAACTTTCAATAGTTTACATTGAAATCATTTGAAAAAAAAATTTACGAAAATGTTCACAACCATCTATTTTAATAAACTATTTTAAACGATTTATGAAAATGTAGCAGTAAGAAAAGAATTTCACAACAATGTTGGTTTAATTAGCAGTGATGCATCTTTCTCGCAATAAATTATGAAATTCTTTCACATATGAACTGATCATTTGGCTTTTCCTAATCTATTTGAAAATGTTACTTCTACTAAATATATTATATTCTTTAACTAGATGTCTTTGGTACATCTCTCTATCATTATTTGCTGAATAAATCATGATGGCAGTCTGGGAACTTATCTACTGTATGAGGTACTTTTAGTTCTTCTACCATGAGAGTGCGCGATCAATTTTATCTCTGGAGAATTCTACCAGGAATCTAACTCTATAACCCTGCCAATATATGGCAAGGTCTGTTCCATCTCTGAGCAAATGCATTTGGAAAATAAACTAAGCACTTAGAGTAGGTAAGCACGAGTGTTTGTGAAACAAGAGCATGAAATGTTCAAAGCAAGGTTTTTTTTTGCTTATAGTAACCACAAAATCCAAAACAAATGTACTAAAACAACATTCAAGGCTGGCTTTCCTACTGAAAGTCTCAACAGTTAATCTACACAGGCACACTATAACCGCACATGTAGAACATTTGTAAAAACCCTCAAAGCCACAATGTACAGTAGCCCACACTGGTAATTTTTGATTAAAAGCAGACTCAGCAAATAAACATGTATCAATCAAAAGCTCATCATCAGCTTATTAAGGTTTCCAGTATCATTCGGTACCATGTGCAAGAAAAAATACAGGGTTAGATTTTTTTCTCCAGCCCTTGCTATAAATTGAAGTTTGTTTTATATTATTTGTGTGTTGTTTTCATTACAGTCTATAATGCTCATAGTTACATTTCCAAAAGTCTCATTTTAGGAAACGCACTATGAACAATGTGCCAGGGTTCCAGAAATTAAAAAGAAACAAAATCTATCATGCTACAAAGCATTGACAGTGATGTAAATATTTTGAGCAGAGTCAATAGATGATGAGAACTGACCTATGAAGCAACTGATGAAATTAAATTTTGGCACAGTCTGATATATTTTACTTAGCATCAAGCAAAACAATGCCAGCAGCACAAACTCCTACTCTGCAGAGATTTACAGATTTCTGGCATCATAAGGAGAGGTGAATCAGTGGTCTGCAAGCTATGTTTATATCACAGTTTCATGCACAATAAAAGAATCATAGAGCAGAAATCGCGCAACTATAGATCATTATTTCTTACACCCTTCATTCATCCTGGAATTGTAAGAATCAGAGGGCATTCTGTTCCTTGTTCAGATATTTCTTCAACTGTAGATTTTGTTTTGCTTTTATTGTTACTTTTAACTCATTGTTATCTATATGTGAAACAGACACTCATTGAAATGGGTACAAATCTCAATGACTCACAAATGGCACATACATTTACCTTCTCTCTGATCCATTGATTTTAATTCTTACGCATCTTCTTCAGTATTTTAGTTTGCACAACTTGGTATATTACGTT